>NC_060140.1:684433394-684680894 GCF_021461385.2 Schistocerca piceifrons
GATAGAACTTGACGTGATGTCCCTAAGGAGGACATACAACAACTGTCAATCAATGGCAAGCGGAATAACTGCTTGCATAAGGGACAGAGGTGGACCATCGCCTTAGTGACTTGCTCAATTTGTGAAGCCCTTTCTCTCGAATAAATAATCCAATTTTTCTGGAATTGTAATCATTTATTTGTGTGTACATGTACATCACGTCTGATAATTTTCGTCTCATCATCATCATCATCATCATCATCATCATTTAAGACTGATTATGCCTTTCAGAGTTCAGTCTGGAGCATAGCCCCCCTTATAAAATTCATGATCCCCTATTCAGTGCTAACATTGGTGCCTCTTCTGATGTTAAACTTATTACTTCAAAATCATTCTTAACTGAATCCAGGTACCTTCTCCTTGATCTGCCCCAACTCCTCCTACCCTCTACTGCTGAACCCATGAGTCTCTTGGGTAACCTTGCTTCTCCCATGCGTGTAACATGACCCCACCATCTAAGCCTGTTCGCCCTGACTGCTACATCTACAGAGTTCATTCCCAGTTTTTCTTTGATTTCCTCCTTGTGGACACCCTCCTGCCATTGTTCCCATCTACTAGCACCTGCAATCGTCCTAGCTACTTTCATATCCATAACCTCAGCCTTATTGATAAGGTAACCTGAATCCACCTAGCTTTCGCTCCCATACAACAAAGTTGGTCGAAAGTTTGAACGGTTCACAGATAACTTAGTCTTGGAACTGACTTCCTTCTTGCAGAAGAGAGTAGATCGTAGCTGAGCACTCACTGCATTAGCTTTGCTACACCTCGCTTCCAGTTCTTTCACTATGTTGCCATCCTGTGAGAATATGCATCCTAAGTACTTGAAACCATCCACCTGTTCTAACTTTGTTCCTCCTATTTGGCACTCAAACCGTTTATATCTCTTTCCCACTGACATTACTTTAGTTTTGGAGATGCTAATCTTCATACCATAGTCCTTACTTCTCTGATCTAGCTCTGAAATATTACTTTGCAAACTTTCAATCGAATCTGCCATCACAACTAAGTCATCCGCATATGCAAGACTGCTTATTTTGTGTTCACATATCTTAATCTCACCCAGCCAGTCTATTGTTTTCAACATATGATCCATAAATAATATGAACAACAGTGGAGACAGGTTGCAGCCTTGTCTTACCCCTGAAAGTACTCTGAACCATGAACTCAATTTACCGTCAACTCTAACTGCTGCCTGACTATCCATGTAAAGACCTTTAATTGCTTGCAAAAGTTTGCCTCCTATTCCATAATCTCGTAGAACAGACAATAACTTCCTCCTAGGAACCCGGTCATATGCCTTTTCTAGATCTATAAAGCATAGATACAATTCCCTGTACCACTCATAACACTTCCCCATTATTTGCCGTAAGCTAAAGATTTGGTCCTGACAAGCTCTAAGAGGCCTAAACCCACACTAATTTTCATCCAATTGGTCCTCAACTAATACTCGCACTTTCCTTCCAACAATACCTGAGAAGATTTTACGCACAACGCTGATTAAAGAGATACCTCTGTAGTTGTTACAATCTTTTCTGTTTCCATGTTTAAAGATTGGTGTGATTACTGCTTTTGTCCAGTCTGATGGAACCTGTCCCGACTCCCAGGCCATTTCAATTATCCTGTGTAGCCATTTAAGACCTGACATTCCACTGTATTTGATGAGTTCCGACTTAATTTCATCCAACCCAGCTGCTTTATTGCACTGCAATCTATTGACCATTTTCTCCACTTCCTCAAATGTGATCCTATTTCCATCATCATTCCTATCCAGTTCTACCTCGAAATCTGAAACATTACTGATCGTATTTTCACCGACATTGAGCAACTCTTCAAAATATTCCCTCCATCTGCCCAAGGCATCCACAGGATTCACCAGCAGTTTTCCTGACCTGTCCAAAATACTTGTCATTTCCTTCTTGCCTCCCTTTCGGAGACTGCAAATTACACCCCAAAATGGTTTTCCAGCAGCTTGACCCATAGTCTCCAACCTGTTTCCAAAGTCTTCCCAAGATTTCTTCTTGGATGGTGCAATTATCTGTTTGGTTTTGTTTCTTTCTTCAACATAACTTTCCCTGTCTACCTGAGTTCTAGTATGTAGCCATTTTTGATACGCCTTCTTTTTCCTGTTACAGGCTGCCTTGACTGTGTCATTCCACCAAGCTGTTTGCTTCATCCTACTTTTACACACTACTGTTCCAAGACATTCTTTAACCACTTCTAGTACTGTGTCCCTGTACCTTGTCCATTCCTTTTCCAATCACTGTAACTGACTACATTCAACCAACTGGTACCTTTCTGAGATCGCTGTTATGTACTTGTGCCTGATTTCCTTATTCTGAAGTTTCTCCACTCGTATCCTCCTACATATGGACCTGACCTCCTGCACTTTCGGCCTCACAGTCCCAATTTCACTGCAGATTAAATAATGATCAGTGTCATCAAAGAATCCCCTGAATACACGTGTGTCCCTCACAGCCTTCCTGAATTCCTGATCTGTTATTATATAGTCAATGACAGATCTGGTTCCCCTGCCTTCCCACGTATACCGGTGAATGTTCTTATGTTTAAAAAAAGGAGCTTGTGATTACTAAGCCCATACTGGCACAGAAATCCGTTTCCCATTCCTGTTGGCCTCCATATCCTCTCCAAATTTACCCATAACCTTTTCATACCCTTCGGATAATTAATTTGTATATGTACAGGATAATCCAAGAATTACTGATATTTTCATTCGTAATTATGTGTGAAAACACGTAAGAAATTTGTGTTCACACCAAGCCCATCACGAAATTTCTCTTTAAGTGCCACAGGACTGTAAAACAAAAAAATATTGTTTAGTCCCAGGATTACCTACAGAAATTGCATAATTTCACTTCTATGGTGCGGGTATATTCCTTGTGCAAAAGGATTTATACATTAATCTGTTATTAATAATATACTCAAGGATTTACTGGTGCTGTTAGATTATGAGCTCTTAAACATGTTTGGGTAAGTACGAATATATGCTGTTCAGTTGTGTTGTGAACTGTCAAAAAAAGATAGCAACTCCAAAAAATAATTGCTCTAGAGTAATTAAATTTCTGGAATATATTTGTCTAGACAATAAAGGATGGCAGCCAAAAACAGTTGCAGGATAGAATTTTTTTATTAAAATTCTTGACCAAGGTTTCGGTACATATAAATGTACCGTCATCAGAAGTACATTTCCTGAATAGAAAGACACATTCATTAGAAAAGCCATATCAACGAAAGTTTTTTTTTTTTTTTTTTTTTTTTTTTCTTTATTGTATTTCAATTCCCCATCGGGGCGGGCTGGCAGCAGCATATGCGCTGCTCTTCAGCCGAAAGACATAGAACAAAACAATAGAAGACATTTAAAAACAGCAAAGGAGAGAAGAAGGCGAACATAGATATAAAAAAGGGAGAACATCATGGAAGGCAATATACAAAAAAACGGGGTGACTGTAAAACGGAGATAAAAAACTGGTTAAAAGTAGCACACACAAAAAGCCACACTCTGCGACGATTAAAAGAACACAAGGCACAGTATTACTGGAGCATAAAGGTGTTGATGGATGGCATAGCACACAACGTAACACTGACGGCGAACCTCAAGGCAGTACACAATTAAAATCACACCTCCGGACGCACACGAGAAACAGCACGAAACACAACACTGACGTGGCACACTGATGATGATCAATACAGAGGATCTGCCAGGTTCACGGAGATGAGAGAGACCTGAAGAAAGGAGGGTGGGGAAGAGATGGGGGAGGGGAATGGGGGGCGCTCGGAAGAGGGCCAGGTAGGGAGGGATGTGGGAAGGAGACAGGCAAGTATGGGGTGCAGGGTCTCAGGGGAGGGGGGGATGGAGGAAAATCCGCTCTGGGAGGAGGAGGAAAGAGGAGAAGGGGGCCCTGGGGAGGGGGGGGGGAAGAAGGCCGGGTTATAGTTGGAAGGAAGGGTATATGTCACGGCGAAGTTCGTCATCCGGGAGGGGGAGGCGTTGGAAATTGCCCTGATGAAGGAGATGGAGGGTGTGGAGGTGGAGAGAGGGAGGGATACAGCGATAGAGGCGCGGCAACGGGCGAGGGGTGGAGAGGAAGGAGGAAACCAGAGGGTGGGGGGGATCAACCCTGCGAACAATGTAAAGGATGCGGAGATGTTGGAGGAACAAGAGGAGGTGGGGGAAGGGGATCAGTTCATACAGGAGCCGTGTGGGGGAAGGTAGGCGGATACGGAAGGCAAGGCGGAGCGCATGGCGTTCAAGGATTTGGAGAGCCTTGTAAAAGCGGGTGGGGGCGGAGATCCAGGCGACGCTGGCATAACAGAGGATAGGACGGATGAGGGATTTGTAGGTGTGGAGGATGGTAGAAGGATGCAATCCCCATGTCCGGCCGGACAGGAGTTTCAGCAGGCGGAGGCGGGAATGGGCTTTCTGCTGGATGGTCAGGAGATGAGGGGTCCAGGTGAGGTGTCGGTCAAGGGTGAGGCCGAGGTATTTCAGGGTGGGGGTGAGTTGGATAGGACGACCATAAAGGGTGAGGTAGAAATCTTGGAGGCGAAAGGAGCGAGTGGTACGGCCTATGATGATTGCCTGGGTTTTGGAGGGGTTCAGACGGAGGAGCCACTGGTTACACCAAGTGGTGAACTGGTTAAGGTGGGTTTGAAGGGTACGTTGAGACCGTTGAAGGGTAGGATAGAGAGCCAGGAAGGCGGTGTCATCAGCATATTGGAGAAGGTGAACTGGTGGGGGTGGCTTGGGCATATCAGCTGTATACAAGAGATAAAGGAGAGGGGAGAGGACAGAACCCTGGGGGACGCCAGCCGTGGGATAAAAGATACGGGAGTTGGTGTTGTGGAGGGTGACATAGGAAGGACGGTGCGAGAGGAAGGAAGCGACCAGACGGACAAAATTGATAGGCAGGGCGTAGGTTTGGAGTTTAAAGAGGAGACCGGGATGCCATACACGGTCATAGGCATTTTGGAGGTCAAGGGAAACAAAAATGGCGGAGCGACGGGAGTTGAGCTGGAGGGACAGAAGGTGAACAAGGTTGAGGAGTTGGTCGTCAGCAGAGAAGGAGGGTCGGAAGCCACACTGGGTAAGGGGGAGGAGGTGGTGTTGAGCAAGGTGCCGATGGATACGGTGGGAGAGGATGGATTCAAGGACCTTACTGAAGACGGAGGTGAGGCAGATGGGACGATAGGAAGAGGCGGCAGAAGGGGGTTTGTTGGGTTTGAGGAAGAGGAGGACGCGGGAGGTCTTCCACAGGTCAGGGTAGAAGCCAGTAGAGAGGATGACATTATAGAGATGGGCGAGGACAGTTAGGAAGGAATAGGGGCTTTCTCGAAGGTGACGGTAGGTGACACAGTCGTGACCAGGGGCCGTGTTGCGTTTGGACTGGAGGAGAAGTTTAATGTCTTGTGCTGTGATGGGAGTGTTGATGTCAGAGGGGGGCAACTGCCCCAAGTACTGGAGACTAGGAGCAAGTGGAGCGACGGAGGTATCAGCACGTTCCATGACGGTGGGGAAAAGAGAATAATCAAAGTGGGGATCATCGGGGATGGAGAAGACCTCGGAAAGGTGGGAAGCGAAGTGGTTGGCCTTACTGAGGTTGTCTGGAAGGGGGCGATCGTTATGGAGAAGGGGGTAGTGGGGAGCGGAAAGGGAACCAGTAAGACGATGGAAGGCAGACCAGTACTTGGAGGAGTTGATAGGGAGGGTGGCATTGAGTCGTGTGCAGGTCTGGCGCCAGTCCCGGCGTTTCGTTGCTGTAATAAGGTTCCGTACGTGTCGCTGTATTTGCCGGTGGCGTTGGAGTGTATCCCTGTCACGAGTGCGGAGGAAGGAGCGATAGAGGCGGCGGGATTCACGGAGGAGGAGGACAGCCCACGGAGGGAGAGTGGGACGGTGTGGGTGGATGGTTTTAGTAGGAACATGGGCCTCCACGGCGTCAGTAATTACCTTCTGAAGGAAGGACGAGGCGCGGATGGTGTCGTCAGGATGGCGATAGGTAAGAGGGTGGCTTTCGACCTGGGTGGAGATGGAGTCCCGGTAGGCATCCCAGTTGGCACGGTGATAGTCATGGGCGACCTTGGGAGGGGGTGCAGGTTGCGGAGCTGGAGGGGGGCGGTTTGCAGACGTTATGGTGAGAAGGACAGGGAGGTGATCGCTACCTGTGGGGTCAAGGACGGCGACAGTGATACGCCCAAGGAGGTTGGCGGAGGCAATGACAACATCGGGGGTGGTGTTACTTTCGGGTCGGGTGTGCTGGGGAATGGGAACAAGGTCACCCTGGATTGTGGAGAGGAACTGATGCCACCGCCGAAGGGCAGCAGGAGTGCGGCTATGGACGTTGAGGTCGGCGGCAATCACATAGGTGGAGAAGGTGTGGTCAATGTGTGAGATGAAGTCATAAGGAAGAGGAGCAGTGGAGCGGACATAGATGGTGGCACAGGTAATGGTGAGGGAGGGGAAGAAGACGCTAAGGATAAGGTGTTCAGTGGGGTCATTGAGGAGAGGTTGTGGCCGGACGGGGATATGCTTAAGGTGGCCAATCGCGACTCCACCCTGCGCACGAGGACCAGGAGCATCAGTGCGGTGGAGGATATAGGGGGAGGTGCGGATAGAATGGTGGGGCTGGAGAAAGGTTTCGTTCAAGAGGAAGGTGTCGACCTGGTGGTGGGAGAGGGTGTGCATGAGGAGGTGTTTGTTGGAGCGGAAGGAGCGAATGTTCTGGAAGAGGATGCGAGACTCGTGCCGCGCCATGACGGGAAGGAGGGGGGGAAGAGAGGGAAGGGAAGAGACTTAAACTAGGGTGTCGAGGCGGGTGAAGGTGAAGTGGGCTTGGTTGTGGGAGTAAGTGGCGAAGGTGTTCAGGTGGAAAACAGAGCGAGCAGCAAGGGATATTTGTTGGAAGGTGTGCGGGCGCTGGAAAGGGTGAATGTTTTGGAGTACAACGGTAATGAACCGGATGATGTCCTCGGCCGTGGGGGGTGGACGGAGGGAATTGTTAGGATGGACAGGAGGATCGACGGGACGAACTGGGACTGTAAGTTCAGGGGTGGCTGGAGGGGGTTTAGCTTTACACTTGTGGGAGTATGTGGGATGGGGGCCATTGCAGGTATTACAGGAAGGAGGAGCAGCGAGGTTGGGGCAGTTCTTGAGAAAGTGGGAGGCCTTGCAATGGGGACAGGTGGGGGGGTTTTTGCAGTCGGGAGTCAGGTGGTCATTGTACATCAGGCACCGTTGGCAACGGTAGGATTGGGGAGGGGATTTGGAGGATTCAACAGGGTGGCGACGGTGGTATATCAGGGCACCCTGGGTGAGGAGATGGTCTATGGACGGGGCGGACTCTGAGAATACCCGCATGAGGTAGGTGGGACCAGAGGCATTGTGGATACGGCGAGCAGAGCGGATTTCCAAGTCCGGGTGGGAGTTCAGTTCTACCAACACTTCATCCTCTGTGATCACCGGGCTGAGCTTGGTGATCACAGCGGTGTAGGTGGGGGGGCGACGGGGAGGCTGGGGCTGACGAGGAGTGGAAGCGGAAAGGAAGGGTGTCAGAGAGGCGTGGGGGCCAAACATAACTCGTGGGAGTTTTCGCAGGAGGTCTGTGTGAAATGATGGGGACGGGGACTTGATAAGGACTGAGTCCCTGCGGGGAATGAGTTGGGAGATGGGAGCACCAGGTAAGTACTTTCGTATTTCCTTGGTGAGGGTACGAGCGTCGAGGAACTTAGGATCGGGAGTGGACAGGACAAAGGTGTGGAGGGTAGGGGCCAAGGTAGGGGTGGCAGGAGGAGGGGTGGTGTCCATGGTGACGGCAGGGGGAGGGGGAGGTGGCGTCGATTTTTTGTGGGAAGTGGCGGGAGCAGAGTCGGTAAGGACGCGCTTTTGGGGTTTTTTGGAGACTGGAGGCTGGGAGGAGGGGAGAGGGACGGGGAGGAGAGGGAGGTGGCGGGTGGCAGATCCCTGTGGCGTAATGGAGGCACCGGGAGAAGCAGCTGGTTCAGTGGTGGCGATGGTGGCTCGGCGCAACGTGATGCGTGCGGGAGATGCAGAAGACGAAGCGACGGGGTCGGTGAGAGAGGGGAAGCCAACCACCTGAGGGGCGGCAGCAGAGGCGGCAACAGAGGCGTACGTGAGGGCGGGGGTAGTAGTGGGAGCTGTTGAGGGTGTGGAGGCAGGAGGAAGGGTGTAGAGGTGTGGGTATACAGCAGGGGAGGAGATAGGGGGGTGGGTAAGTGGAGGAAGGGAAGGGGAGGTGGAAGGAGTGAGGCCAGAGGCGGCACTCCAGGAAGTGACTGTGGGAGAGGGGGAGGGGGAGGTGTAGATGACGGTGGAGGTGGGAGTACTCATTGCAGACGAACGGCGACGGACAGACGGACGTGCAGCAGGCGGCGTCGGCGTCGGCGATGGGCAGTGGCGAACAGCAGGCGGCGTCGGCGTCGGCGGCGAACAGACGGACGAACAGCAGGCGGTGGCGGCGGCGGCGGCGGCAGCGGTGACGACGACGGCGATGGACAGCCAGCAGGCGGACGGACGGACGGACGGACGGACGGACGAACGAACGAACAGCGACAGCAGCGGGCAGACAGACAGACAGACAGACAGACACACACAATCTTCGAAGACGGAGATTCCACCCTGAGAGTAGCCCAGGCTTTGCAATCAGACGCTTTCGAAGGAGGGGATCCAACCCTCTAGATCTCAACGAAAGTGATAAACAGAAGCTTAAATAACGGTGAAATTGCTAAAGTAATACAGGCACACAATCTTTAGTACTTACTAAAATTACATCATGCACTGGAGAATAATGAAACAATTATGCCAAAAGGCGTCGTCAGTAATTAAAATATCATCTCCATTTGTACAACATGTGTAATGGGTACAGGATCAAAGCGAACAGTTTAACAATGTTACTTCGCCTATGAACTGTTGAGACACGAGTGTGAAGGCACTAAGGTAGATTGTTTCGCCGAGAGAGGACACTTGCATGTGCCAGACTCGCGCATATTACAATCCATAAATACATACATAGCGCATCAAAATTATTAAAGGTTGTGTTAATTCAAACTTTGTCGTAATAAATAAAACGTATCACGCCAATTAAAGACATTTATGTGAACTAGAAATATAGAACCAAATTTACCTGTGTCCTAGTGTCAAACGGATAAAGCTTGCGCTTGGAACATCTTACGAGAGAGGGCACTACTGTAATGCGCGAGAGTCTCGCGTAACGTAGGCAGTGAAATACATACTAGCGAAACAACCAAAATGTTATAATAAAACGAAACCATCTGTCTGTATGAATAAAACATAGTAGTCATTTAACCACACATACACTTTGAAATTCATAATTAACAAACATCACAATATGTAGATCCCAACAAGATAGGAAAAGCGCATTTCACCGGTATCAACAAGCAAGAAAATAACTCTCAGTCAGCCAGACTATATTACATTAAGGCAATGAGGGGTTTGAAACTGTCTAAAAAATTTTTGTTTCGAAGCTGCACCTGTTCATTAAGAACAAAACCATCTTTTAGAGACAGATGCTTGAAAATCTCTAATTCTTCGAGCAAGTCTAGTTTGTCACCTTTATCAGCTTCATGAAGCAGCTCTACGTCGTCCAGTTCTCTTGGCGTGTGCTGCAAGAGCCATAGACGTTCAGCAAAGGTGGAATTATATACGTTTTCCCCATTTTTACCTAACTTGTGTTCTTTATACCTAACTTTAATGGGTCTACCTGTCTGCCCTATGTAATAGTTTGGGCAGTCGTTACAAATAATTTTGTATACACCGGACTTAGTGCTGAGTTCTTCTCGTGCTTCAATATTATGAATTACTCTACGTTTGAGGCTATTCTTTACGGAAAAAGCAACTCTATAACCGTATTGTTTCTGTAAAAGTCTTTTAATCTTATATGAAACGTTCCCTAAAAATGGAATAGAAATAAAGTTATTACTCTCATAGTTTTTTGCCCTGTTATCTCCTAAAGTAGAAAATTTTACAGCTGTTTTTTTCTTAGCAATTTGGTCAATTAATTTAGGGTCGTATCCATTGTTAGTGGCTATTGATTTTAATAAAAATATTTCATTTTCAAAACAATTCTGTGCTAAAGGTGTGCTCACAGCGCGATGAACTGCAGAATGAAAAAAGGCGATCTTGTGAGTTTGAGGATGACAGGAATCTGCTGGAATAATATTATCAGAAAAAGTTTCTTTACGGAAAATGTCGAAGCTAATGGTGTTACCCGATAACTTAAGTTTCAAATCAAGAAAATTGAGTTCTCTCTCGTTATTTTGTATCTCTTTTGTAAATTTCATTTTCTCGTGGAAACTGTTGAAAACATGAAACAGTTGTTGTAGATCTTGGTCACAACCTTGAAATAGTATGAGTATATCATCAACATAACGAGCATAAAAAGAAATCTTATTGCCTAACGTAGGGTTGTTTTTGAAGAAATTTTCTTCTAGTGCATTCATAAAGATGTCAGCAAAGATGCCAGCTAACGGGCAACCCATGGCTAAGCCGAATGGTTGCTCATACATTTTACCATTAAACTGAAAGTAATTGTAATCTAGTACAACCTGCAGTAGTGACATAAGTTCCGACAACTGTAGCTCACTTAAAGTTTTATGTTGTCGAATGTTACCTTCGATAATATTAAGAGTGATATCCACTGGAACATTAGTGTATAAACTTACGACGTCAAAAGAAACCAAACGAGAGGAAGAAGTGATCTCTATTGATTTTAGCTTGTTTATTACCTCAGCACTATTTTTAACAGAGTAATTGTTTTCAAAAACAAAGGCTTCTTTAATTTTAGTGTGTAAAAATCTCGCTAATTTGTGATGTGGGCTCTTTATTCCATTAACAATGGGACGAACTGGGTGTTGAATTTTGTGTACCTTAAACTGACTTCTAAGCGTAGGTGCTCTAGGGTTCATGTTAATTAAGGTTTTCTTTTGAAACTCTTTCATAAGATGTTTACTTCTCCTTAACGTATCGCTAATTTGCTTTTGTAACGTAGGGGTAAGATCCTGCTCAATTTCAAAAATACCATTTTCTTCGAAAAAAGCCAAAGTTTTAGCAATGTATTCACTTTTATAGGCTATAACAAGCGAATTTCCTTTGTCTGATTTAGTGATGAGAGCCTCATTATTTTTTAATTTACGGTTAATACTAGTAATAATGTTACCACCTCTCTGTTTTAAATCACTGTTTTTTACCGACTTGACCTCTCTTTCTATAATTGCGCTACATTCATGAGCTATCCTATTTTGTTGGGATTTTTCAGTTTTTACGGAGTCAAGACCAACTTTAAGGTCAACAATAAAATTATCTATCACTTTAGGATCGTTAATATCAGGCATGAAATTGTATTTAAAACCTCTCGCTAGCATGGCGCTTTCTTGAGGGGTAAAGCTTATAGAAGTTTTATTTAGTACTCTGTCGAAAAATTGGTGTTCGCAATTGACAGTTGAAATTCAGTGTACACATGATTTTAAACTTCATAAACTGGAAAATGTTACCCCAAAATCTAATGTTGTTCACGCAAAAAGAACTGTCAATTGCGAACACCAATTTTTCGACAGAGTACTAAATAAAACTTCTATAAGCTTTACCTCTCAAGACTAGCGAGAGGTTTTAAATACAATTTCATGCCTGATATTAACGATCCTAAAGTGATAGATAATTTTATTGTTGACCTTAAAGTTGGTCTTGACTCCGTAAAAACTGAAAAATCCCAACAAAATAGGATAGCTCATGAATGTAGCGCAATTATAGAAAGAGAGGTCAAGTCGGTAAAAAACAGTGATTTAAAACAGAGAGGTGGTAACATTATTACTAGTATTAACCGTAAATTAAAAAATAATGAGGCTCTCATCACTAAATCAGACAAAGGAAATACGCTTGTTATAGCCTATAAAAGTGAATACATTGCTAAAACTTTGGCTTTTTTCGAAGAAAATGGTATTTTTGAAATTGAGCAGGATCTTACCCCTACGTTACAAAAGCAAATTAGCGATACGTTAAGGAGAAGTAAACATCTTATGAAAGAGTTTCAAAAGAAAACCTTAATTAACATGAACCCTAGAGCACCTACGCTTAGAAGTCAGTTTAAGGTACACAAAATTCAACACCCAGTTCGTCCCATTGTTAATGGAATAAAGAGCCCACATCACAAATTAGCGAGATTTTTACACACTAAAATTAAAGAAGCCTTTGTTTTTGAAAACAATTACTCTGTTAAAAATAGTGCTGAGGTAATAAACAAGCTAAAATCAATAGAGATCACTTCTTCCTCTCGTTTGGTTTCTTTTGACGTCGTAAGTTTATACACTAATGTTCCAGTGGATATCACTCTTAATATTATCGAAGGTAACATTCGACAACATAAAACTTTAAGTGAGCTACAGTTGTCGGAACTTATGTCACTACTGCAGGTTGTACTAGATTACAATTACTTTCAGTTTAATGGTAAAATGTATGAGCAACCATTCGGCTTAGCCATGGGTTGCCCGTTAGCTGGCATCTTTGCTGACATCTTTATGAATGCACTAGAAGAAAATTTCTTCAAAAACAACCCTACGTTAGGCAATAAGATTTCTTTTTATGCTCGTTATGTTGATGATATACTCATACTATTTCAAGGTTGTGACCAAGATCTACAACAACTGTTTCATGTTTTCAACAGTTTCCACGAGAAAATGAAATTTACAAAAGAGATACAAAATAACGAGAGAGAACTCAATTTTCTTGATTTGAAACTTAAGTTATCGGGTAACACCATTAGCTTCGACATTTTCCGTAAAGAAACTTTTTCTGATAATATTATTCCAGCAGATTCCTGTCATCCTCAAACTCACAAGATCGCCTTTTTTCATTCTGCAGTTCATCGCGCTGTGAGCACACCTTTAGCACAGAATTGTTTTGAAAATGAAATATTTTTATTAAAATCAATAGCCACTAACAATGGATACGACCCTAAATTAATTGACCAAATTGCTAAGAAAAAAACAGCTGTAAAATTTTCTACTTTAGGAGATAACAGGGCAAAAAACTATGAGAGTAATAACTTTATTTCTATTCCATTTTTAGGGAACGTTTCATATAAGATTAAAAGACTTTTACAGAAACAATACGGTTATAGAGTTGCTTTTTCCGTAAAGAATAGCCTCAAACGTAGAGTAATTCATAATATTGAAGCACGAGAAGAACTCAGCACTAAGTCCGGTGTATACAAAATTATTTGTAACGACTGCCCAAACTATTACATAGGGCAGACAGGTAGACCCATTAAAGTTAGGTATAAAGAACACAAGTTAGGTAAAAATGGGGAAAACGTATATAATTCCACCTTTGCTGAACGTCTATGGCTCTTGCAGCACACGCCAAGAGAACTGGACGACGTAGAGCTGCTTCATGAAGCTGATAAAGGTGACAAACTAGACTTGCTCGAAGAATTAGAGATTTTCAAGCATCTGTCTCTAAAAGATGGTTTTGTTCTTAATGAACAGGTGCAGCTTCGAAACAAAAATTTTTTAGACAGTTTCAAACCCCTCATTGCCTTAATGTAATATAGTCTGGCTGACTGAGAGTTATTTTCTTGCTTGTTGATACCGGTGAAATGCGCTTTTCCTATCTTGTTGGGATCTACATATTGTGATGTTTGTTAATTATGAATTTCAAAGTGTATGTGTGGTTAAATGACTACTATGTTTTATTCATACAGACAGATGGTTTCGTTTTATTATAACATTTTGGTTGTTTCGCTAGTATGTATTTCACTGCCTACGTTACGCGAGACTCTCGCGCATTACAGTAGTGCCCTCTCTCGTAAGATGTTCCAAGCGCAAGCTTTATCCGTTTGACACTAGGACACAGGTAAATTTGGTTCTATATTTCTAGTTCACATAAATGTCTTTAATTGGCGTGATACGTTTTATTTATTAAGACAAAGTTTGAATTAACACAACCTTTAATAATTTTGATGCGCTATGTATGTATTTATGGATTGTAATATGCGCGAGTCTGGCACATGCAAGTGCCCTCTCTCGGCGAAACAATCTACCTTAGTGCCTTCACACTCGTGTCTCAACAGTTCATAGGCGAAGTAACATTGTTAAACTGTTCGCTTTGATCCTGTACCCATTACACATGTTGTACAAATGGAGATGATATTTTAATTACTGACGACGCCTTTTGGCATAATTGTTTCATTATTCTCCAGTGCATGATGTAATTTTAGTAAGTACTAAAGATTGTGTGCCTGTATTACTTTAGCAATTTCACCGTTATTTAAGCTTCTGTTTATCACTTTCGTTGATATGGCTTTTCTAATGAATGTGTCTTTCTATTCAGGAAATGTACTTCTGATGACGGTACATTTATATGTACGGAAACCTTGGTCAAGAATTTTAATAAAAAAATTCTATCCTGCAACTGTTTTTGGCTGCCATCCTTTATTGTGAAGAATTATAACAGTTGCTGCTGCAGCCATGTTTAAAATCTTGATATTTGTCTAGCTAACATATTTTAGTGCTTAACATCACAAGATCGCAGATTAATGGAGGCGCGAGGTAAGTCATTGCAAATGTGAAATGCTGGTACATTAAACCGGTGTAACCGCCATAATGTTGAATGCAAGCATGCAAACGTGCATGCGCTGGTTGTACAGGTGCCAAATGTCAGTTTTTGGGATAAGAATTCCATGTCTGTTGGTGGCGCAATAAAAGGACAGTTAATGCTGTTTGTGGACGACACTGTTGTCATCCGATGATGTCCCATACGTGCTCGATTGGAGACAGATTTGGTGATAGAACATTCCAAGGAACATGTCGACACTCTGTAGAGCATGTTGGGTTACAACAGTGGTATGTGGGAGAGCGTTAGCCTATTGAGAAACACCCCCTGGTGTGCACAACTGGTCGAATCACCAGATTGACATAGAAATTTGCAGTCAGGGTTGTTGGGATAACCACGAGAGAGCTCCGAATGTCATACGAAATCGCACTCCAGGCTATAACTCCAGGTGTAGGACCAGTGTGTCTAGCACGCATAGATTGGCTGCAGGCCCTTCACTGATCTCCTACTGAACAACACACGGCCGTCGCAGGCATCGAAGCAGACCCAGCTTTCATTAGATAACACAACAGGCCTCCACCCTGTCCTCAAAAAACATCAATTGAAGACACCAATTTGAAGGTTTCCTTGTCTGGTTCTGCTGTTGCGATTCTGTTGTACATACTATTATTGGCTGTCGCATTCGAGATAGTAACCAGTCTCTTGGCCTCTTTTTTTAGCCTGTATGTATACAAAGCGGTTGGATCCTGCTTTCGATGTTTGATACTCTTTGAAACACTTTCTCTGTTGCGAGTTCTTTTATTTGGTGTTCACTGGCCCATCGGCTTGGGTTTTTGTCTGGCAGTCCCTTGCCTGTGTTAATACCTTGTACTTCCTTAGCTGTAGTTATTCCAGAACTACGGAAATAGATCCAGATAGCTTATCGTTTTTGCTGATTTCATACTTTTCATGTACTCATTAGCCTTATATGGTTTCAGTATTACCTGTGGGCGACGAAGATTAAACCATTTCAATCGTGAGGGTGTTTTTCCTTTACCAACAATAATGTCACTATGTTGCTCTTCATACATAATGAGAAACTTCCAACTGACCGATTTCTCAAACGTATGGTGTATGAAATACATTGTAATATATGTACGAGTTTTTATGTAGGACAGACAGGGAGGGTATTAGACCCACTTTCGTGAGCATTTGCTCAACAGACGTGAAAATTCGTGTAAGTCAGCTTTTGTAGAAAATCTCACAGTCGAGAAACACATACTTCCTCATCCATCCTTGCTTAGAATGTGAGCATGTAGCTGACAGCGGCTACGAGGTGAAGAATTTGAAATATCTAACCGTTCATGACTAAATTCAAATGATTCCTTGAGCGATGAGCTTACATTAAAAAATAAACACTACTTTTACTGCTGGATATATTTCGTAAACCACATCAAATACTGACGAACCGATTCCACAGACCGAACGTGAGGAGAGGGGCTAGAGTAATTGTTTAATACAAACCATACAAAAATGCACGGAAGTATGTTTTTTAACACAAACCTACGTTTTTTTAATGGAACCACGTTAGTTTTGTTAGCACACCTGAACATATAAACAAATACGTATTCAGTGCCGTTTGTTGCATTGCAAAATGTTAATTACATCCAGAGATATTGTAACCTAAAGTTGACGCTAGAGTACCACTCCTCCGCTGTTCGATCGTGTGTATCGGAGAGCATTGCAACATACATCGCGTTTCTACAGAATGATCTTCCAACGTTGCTCGAAAATGTCCCACTGGAAACGCGTCGACGTATGTGGTATCAGCATGGTGGTGCACCTGTACATTCCGCAATTAACACTAGGCTGACCCTTGACAGGATGTTCGACGGGCGTTTCATAGGACGTGGAGGACGCATAAATTGGCCAGCCCGTTCTCCTGATCTTACACTTCTGGACTTCTTTCTGTGGGGTGCGTTAAAGGAGAATGTGTACCGTGATGTGCCTACAGCCCCAGAGGATATGAAACAACGTATTGAGGCAGCCTGCGGCGACATTACACCAGATGTACTGCGGCGTGTACGACATTCATTACGCCAGAGATTGCAATTGTGTGCAGCAAATGATGGCCACCACATTGAACATCTATTGGCCTGACATGTCGGGACACACCCTATTCCACTCCATAATTGAAAACGGAAACCACGTGTGTACGTGTACCTCACCCCTCATGGTAATGTACATGTGCGTCAGTGAAAAAGACCAATAAAAAGGTGTTAGCATGTGGACGTAATGTGCTGTTCCAGTCTCTTCTGTACCTAAGGTCCATCACCGTTTCCTTTGGATCCCTACGTAATTCGGTGCTCTCTGATACACACGATCAAACAGCGGAGGAGTGGTACTCAAGCGTCAACTTCAGGTTACAATATCTCCGGATGTAATTAACATTTTACAATGCAACAAACGGCACTGATTACGTATTTGTTTATATGTTCAGATGTGCTAACAGAACTAACGGGGTCCCATTTAAAAAAACTTAGGTTTGTGTTAAAAAACATACTTCCGTGCATTTTTGTATAGTTTGTATTAAACAATTACACTAGCCTCTCTCCTCACGTTCGGTCTGTGGAATCGGTTCTTCAGTATTTGATGTGGTTTACGAAATATATCAAGCGGTTACGTTAGGTGACCCACCCTATATACACTCCTGGAAATTGAAATAAGAACACCGTGAATTCATTGTCCCAGGAAGGGGAAACTTTATTGACACATTCCTGGGGTCAGATACATCACATGATCACACTGACAGAACCACAGGCACATAGACACAGGCAACAGAGCATGCACAATGTCGGCACTAGTACAGTGTATATCCACCTTTCGCAGCAATGCAGGCTGCTATTCTCCCATGGAGACGATCGTAGAGATGCTGGATGTAGTCCTGTGGAACGGCTTGCCATGCCATTTCCACCTGGCGCCTCAGTTGGACCAGCGTTCGTGCTGGACGTGCAGACCGCGTGAGACGACGCTTCATCCAGTCCCAAACATGCTCAATGGGGGACAGATCCGGAGATCTTGCTGGCCAGGGTAGTTGACTTACACCTTCTAGAGCACGTTGGGTGGCACGGGATACATGCGGACGTGCATTGTCCTGTTGGAACAGCAAGTTCCCTTGCCGGTCTAGGAATGGTAGAACGATGGGTTCGATGACGGTTTGGATGTACCGTGCACTATTCAGTGTCCCCTCGACGATCACCAGTGGTGTACGGCCAGTGTAGGAGATCGCTCCCCACACCATGATGCCGGGTGTTGGCCCTGTGTGCCTCGGTCGTATGCAGTCCTGATTGTGGCGCTCACCTGCACGGCGCCAAACACGCATACGACCATCATTGGTACCAAGGCAGAAGCGACTCTCATCGCTGAAGACGACACGTCTCCATTCGTCCCTCCATTCACGCCTGTCGCGACACCACTGGAGGCGGGCTGCACGATGTTGGGGCGTGAGCGGAAGACGGCCTAACGGTGTGCGGGACCGTAGCCCAGCTTCATGGAGACGGTTGCGAATGGTCCTCGCCGATACCCCAGGAGCAACAGTGTCCCTAATTTGCTGGGAAGTGGCGGTGCGGTCCCCTACAGCACTGCGTAGGATCCTACGGTCTTGGCGTGCATCCGTGCGTCGCTGCGGTCCGGTCCCAGGTTGACGGGCACGTGCACCTTCTGCCGACCACTGGCGACAACATCGATGTACTGTGGAGACCTCACGCCCCACGTGTTGAGCAATTCGGCGGTACGTCCACCCGGCCTCCCGCATGCCCACTATACGCCCTCGCTCAAAGTCCGTCAACTGCACATACGGTTCACGTCCACGCTGTCGCGGCATGCTGCCAGTGTTAAAGACTGCGATGGAGCTCCGTATGCCACGGCAAACTGGCTGACACTGACGGCGGCGGTACACAAATGCTGCGCAGCTAGCGCCATTCGACGGCCAACACCGCGGTTCCTGGTGTGTCCGCTATGCCGTGCGTGTGATCATTGCTTGTACAGCCCTCTCGCAGTGTCCGGAGCAAGTATGGTGGGTCTGACACACCGGTGTCAATGTGTTCTTTTTTCCATTTCCAGGAGTGTATATATATATATATATATATATATATATATATATATATATATATATGTGTGTGTGTGTGTGTGTGTGTGTGTTCTTGCTGTTGACCCAACAGCTTAACGTGCACATAGATGTTATTTATTTACTGTCAATCTGTTTTACAATAATCACACACAATATGTCCAACTTTGGACATTTCATGGCATTATACGTCAGTCAAGAAGATACTAACATCTGCTAAGATAGTGAATAAGTTTTTGTAATATAATTTTTATATTTTACGTAAATATATGGCTGAGGTCTTATGATTTATAATATCTACAATGTTGTAGGCTTCTGATATGACTAATTTGTTGAAACCGGCAGTACGAAATAAAAATATCTGTACAACTGACAACTGAATTTTATTCTGACGTATTTACTACAGTTGCCTAAAAAATAACGGCTATGAATAAAATAAGTTTCCTTTTTTGTTCCAAAGCACCGCCTCGCTGCACTTTAACACCGATTCAGTCAGATCACCGATTTTAAGCGCTGTCGGCGTTGGTTAACACCTGGATGGGTGACCGTCCTGGCCTGCCGAGCGCTGTTGGCGGGCGTGGTGCGCACCGTCCTTGTGAGCCGACTGAAGAGCTGTTAGATGCAGATGAAGTGGTTCCGGTCACGCAAACTGACAACGGCTGAGAGAGCAGTGTGCTGACCACATGCCCCTCCATATCCGAGTTCCAGTGCTCCAAAGTGGCATTTTCAACATCCTATCAAGAGTTGAAGTTGTGTGGATAACAGCACGCCTGAGCACATCTTCGCCCTCGACAGTGCAACTGGACATAGATCAGGTGGAGTATGATTACCTAAGTGTTCGTCTACCATTGTATTCTACTTCGCAGTAGATCTTGTTGGTCATTCAAAACTGAGATTTCTAATCATCCGTACATACTGTAACTAGCTGCAATATTTAATCAATGTTCGTCCCAAGAGCGAGTTTTGCTGGACTCATTCCGCCATTACGGCTATCCATGGATATCATACGTTGCTTCAGTTCGTCTGAGATATACGTTGCCATTTGCACCGTCAACCATACCTGACAAAAGAAGGAAACAATGTAGTCAAAGCATGTCAACACTGAGTGACCGTTCGTGCCGACACTCCAGCACAAATGTAAACAAAATGTGCTCTATCTTACGGGTTCGTAACACAAATCCTTAACTTACTTCTTCCATTTGACCGGTTCTCTTACTAGACGGCCTTTAGGAATAATGTTGTGTCCTCTACGAGCTGTTCTGTATTTATTCATTTCATTTTACTTCAGTTTCCTTTCAATAAGTCTTACAAGCCAAGGGTAATTATTTATTGTGCGATCCTGAACTGAAATTTGCCGTTCGAAAACTATAGAACTGGTCGAGAAAGCGTACAGAAGGTAAGAAAAATCGCTGTATTCAGTTTTATGTGTGCAGTTGAACTGATAAATAGTTTTGAAGTTTGGACGAAGACTTTCGTTGTTACCTTTTCCTAAGAGATCTAAATCTGTTTTTCAACCCATTGGCCCACATTCCTCTTGTCAAAAGTAGACATAGTAGTGTGAGGAAATTGAGTATAATAATCGTAGATTGTATCTCCTCACACATACATTTCTGAAAATAATTACAATCATCTAAGACACTGTGATAATTCGTGGAGAGAAATAAGTTTTTGACGTTAAAAAAATTGGAAATCTGTGGTAAGGTCTTTTGGGACCAAACTGTTGCGGTCATCGGTCCCTAAGCTTACGCACTGCTTAATCTAACTTAAACTAACTTCCGCAAAGGACAACACACACACCCATGCCCGATGGAGGACTCGAACCTCCGACGCTGAGAGGGGGGGGGGGGGGGGGGAGGGGTAGCCGCGGCGCGGACTGTGACAAGGCCAGGCTACCCCGCTCGGCTTCTGACGTGACACTGGTCGGTTTTACTGCAGGAAGAATGTTATTCATAAATGATACATTGTTACAATATTGGAGCTTCAGCATTCTCGATAGAATTCACTTTTAAAAAAAAAGTGACTCAGTATCTCAGCGATGCAATTTAACGGAATGTATAACATGATGAGTCATAGAAGTTAGTCAGGTGTGTTTTCGTAAATTGCTTTGCAGTACACCTAACTGAACTATCGACACTCTTTCAAACGGCGGGAAGTATCATATGTTTCACTATGAACAATATATGTTGTAGGTACCATAAAAACTTCTTTGATATATATGTTAATGTAAGCTATTTGAGAACGAATGTCAATCAGTTAATCGTCTGCAGTAGCATTTTATATTATGGGAAGGGAAAGCATATTGCTTAAAAAGGATATGTGTGTGAGTAGCGAGACGAGAGACTCAGTATATTCCGCTCCCACTTCCTCCTCACCCAAAAAACACACACACACAATTTTCACTTTAGTGACTTTTTTTTACGGGCGGGAGGAGAATGACATGCGTTTATGTAGACATGGACTATATTGACAAACGTTCAGAGATGGTTATGCAGTGATTCGATACAACAACTTCTTCACCTCTTACGGGATCAGTAAAATTTTGTCGAGCAGTTTGTTGCCAGTGTAATATCCTCAAAGAATGATAGATGGAAAGTAATACAAAGCGGCGATTATGTTCTGAACGCTATACCATCACGCAGGTAGCAACTGTTTAGCTCAATTTCCAAAGGAAATTACAAAATGCGACATTATGAGTATATGGGCGGGAGACGATACTCTCATGAAGACAGTTACCATTTTATTTTCTACACAATCGCAACAGATTTACAGGAGATCAGTATCGACTGTCTGAACGACGACCTTCATTCCAGTTGCTGCACAGAAAGGCCGTGCATTGTCACTAACTTACAAGTACTCTGTTTTATTTTATACAGCACAACCGAAAAATAAAAATGAAATAAAAGTTCTTCCACTATCGACTTTTAATGATAGTCACAAAGGCGAAAAAAGTACATTAGGTGTATTAAAGTCTTTCGTTACAATGAGAGACATAAACCTTCCATCTAAAATTTCGGGGTTTTGTTATTAGACAGATGATTCTTATTTATTTATACAATATACAAAGCAAAAAATTAGTCAGATATTGAAGCAGAGTTGGCTGCCTCTGCCACTGTTGGTTTGTTTAGAACGTAGTCAGTTGTCAGGCGTCTTGTGGACGGAGGACGTGTTTCGCGAAAAAGTAAGAAAGGAACATCATCTTCACTCCAGGAATTCCCAGTTGAGTTCCCAGAGCATTTCCGTAATACTCGAGTATTGATCGAATGTACGGATACCATATCTAGAAGAACGTCTTTGAATTCGTCCGACATCTCCTTTGATCTGTCGCAGCGGAGATTACCAACATTCGCACAAGTATTCTGTAAACGGTATTCTTCACAGTCGAGTTACATTTTTCTAGAATTTTTCCTATAAAATGAAGATGATCACCTTTCCTCCGGTGATCTTACGTGCTCGTTTCATTTCAGTACGCTTTGTAGTGTTACGCATTGATATTTAATCGACGTTACTGTGTCAAGCAGTACACTATGTACTGTATCCCAACATCATATGATTATTCATTGTACAGAAGGTATGTGATTAGCATTCTATAGAAACATCCTTCATTTCATTAAGTCCAGCAGGTTGTAATGTTGTTGCATTAATATGTTATGAAAGCGGTGCTAATAGACAATAAAAGCGGGTTAAAAGCTGTGAACTCTCTGGGGAAGTTAACCTTGCATTACTGAGCAACTGTTTCGCGAAGTATCCAGTCTAGCTCACCAAATTCCCAACCAGACTAACATTAATTATAATCCTTTAATCGTCATACGACAACCGGTGATATATATATATATATATATATATATATATATATATATATATATAAGAGAATTTAAATAAAAAGAAATAAATCTGTTTATATTTGGAAATTTATTTTAACATTGATCATTGAAATTTGAGCATATTAAACTTGATTCATAACTGAACTGGTGACTTATTTAGGATTGTGGAAATGTGAGTTTGTAATCTTACAGAACACATCAAATATGGAGCCAAGATTGGGAGACTGCATACAACACTGCATTCATAAAATAACACACGAAGAACGTTGAAACATATGCAAGAGGAAATTAACCACAACCAACCGATTCAATTTTCACCCAAAGAAGTTACGTTCGTAGCGCAATCCTGTCCATCATGTCATTACCACACACTGGTATACTAAATTCATACTAACTCTCTGTGAAATCTTCCCGAAAAAAATAGCTGAGGACTACTTTTATGATTACACCACATGCTTCACGTGGTCAACTTGGTTTGCACAAAGAGTGTAACTCCACAATAATTTTGATAATTAAAATAAATTAGATTGAAAAGCAATTTACAAAAGAAAAATCTTGAACTTACTATTAACCTGATGGGTCAAGCAATTGTATAAGCACGTGGTACTGGTCTCACAAAGGACACCCCACGTGGGTTGAACATAAAGAAAAGTTGCTATATTGAAAAATATTGTCAAGACGAGACGTTATAATCTCACGCACATTCGCATTTAAGATTGATGATCTTAGTTACAGTTACTGATCAACACGTGGTTTCAGTGACAAAGTAACTACCGGAAGATATTCTGAACTTCACACTCGAAATACACTGCATTGCAATTTAAGATAACATTAGATATTTTCGATCCAAACCTGAAATAAAGGTGATTAAACTTTCAGTTAGGCTGAACGTAAGAAATCCATTGTCCTACGGACTTAGCAGACACGCGCTTAGCCGGAGATCTTACCACTTCAAACGCTCGCCACGGACAGACTGACCTGGGCTCCTACCGTGCGTGCTTCACAAATACGAACAGAAGTGACCAGAGAGACAGCTTCCTATGCCAACATGACAAGGGACGGACAGGAACATACTAAGAATGGAAACCTTTCTGCTTTTAGAAAGCGTTGCTACCTGTTCCGATGTTGGTCCTACTGTTCTCTAGCAGACAGGATTGTCTGCTACCATCAAGCATGCAACTAGAAATACATATGCTGATTCATTCTTTCACACAGAAGGGAAGGGGGATGACAGTATCTTATCATATACAGTATAGAAAAGAAAGCGGATGTAGGTTCCGTATGAGACTGTGTGACATGAATTACATATAAACTGTGTTTTAAAGTGTAGTAGTGTGACAGATCGTTCTTGTTTATGTGTAAAAGTAACACGATTCACTGCTCAGTCTCCTCCCAGGTAGTCAGAAACACCACAGTAAATTTAGAAGAGGAATTTATGCCGTATATGACAACAGATTTAAGAAATTAACATGAAAGGAATCCAACAGAGACCTTTCATAACCACAACGCTCTGGGAAAAGACTGTGCAGGGAATTTTCTGGCCATGCTAGGACATTCCCAAGCGGGCTTCTCACACCCAACTTAAACCAAAATGTAAAGAAAAGGCAAAAGGTCACCAACTATTTGTTAAACACAATAATTTCAACAGATCTTTAGAATTTACCAATCTCAAACAGAAAAAGAAAACAATCTGTCACACCTATTTAAAAGATAGTGTGGACCTAATTCGGTCAGCAAGTAAAAACGATGGTCCTTGTCTCATTAATATGAAAACAATTTCTGGTTGTTACCCTTGTGGAGTTCACCAGTATTCGCTCATTGCAAGAGCCAGCTGATCACAGGAAAATTTATGACTGTTTATTAACAAGCAAAATTTATAAAAATAGCAAAGGTGCCACAGCAATTAAAAAAAAAACTTGAAAATAATATCATTATTATAAAGCAGAACATTAGAATGCACAATCCGCAAAAGGAAAAAAATGATAAGAGAAAAAAACATGTTTTACAAAGTGGTTATCGTAAAAAAATTCTATATCTTACAAAACTAATAATTTGTAGAACTAAAATAACTTTGTGGCACTAATTTAATCACTCTAATATTTTTCAGTTAGTTGGCAAACAATGATCACTGTGTCATTATACTGAAACTACGATTAATTATGTGATTGTTACCCTTATGGGGTTCCTCACTATAAATATGCCCCACGCAAAGGCTAACCGATCACAGTCCAATGAGAATGAATAGCTATCTGAGTGATACGAGGTGCATTCAAGTTCTAATGCCTCCGATTTTTTTTCTAATTAACTACTCACCCGAAATCGATGAAACTGGCGTTACTTCTCGACGTTATCGCCCTGCAGACATACACATTTTTCACAACGCTGACGCCATGATTCCATGGCAGCGGCGAAGGCTTCTTTAGGAGTCTGTTTTGACCACTGGAAAATCGCTGAGGCAATAGCAGCACGGCTGGTGAATGTGCGGCCACGGAGAGTTTCTTTCATTGTTGGAAAAAGCCAAAAGTCACTTGGAGCCAGGTCAGGTGAGTAGTGAGCATGAGGAATCACTTCAAAGTTGTTATCACGAAGAAACTGTTGCGTAACGTTAGCTCGATGTGCGGGTGCGTTGTTGTGGTGAAACAGCACACGCGCAGCCGTTCCCGGACGTTTTTGTTGCAGTGCAGGAAGGAATTTGTTCTTCAAAACATTTTCGTAGGATGCACCTGTTACCGTAGTGCCCTTTGGAACGCAATGGGTAAGGATTACGCCATCGCTGTCCCAGAACATGGACACCATCATTTTTTCAGCACTGGCGGTTACCCGAAATTTTTTTGGTGGCGGTGAATCTGTATGCTTCCATTGAGCTGACTGGCGCTTTGTTCCTGGATTGAAAAATGGCATCCACATCTCATCCATTGTCACAACCGACGAAAAGAAAGTCCCATTCATGCTGTCGTTGCGCGTCAACACTGCTTGGCAACATGCCACACGGGCAGCCATGTGATCGTCCGTCAGCATTCGTGGCACCCACCTGGATGACACTTTTCGCATTTTCAGGTCGTCCTGCAGGATTGTGTGCACAAAACCCACAGAAATGCCAACTCTGGAGGCGATCTGTTCAACAGTCATTCGGCGATCCCCCAAAACAATTCCCTCCACTTTCTCGATCATGTTGTCAGACCGGCTTGTGCGAGCCCGAGGTTGTTTCGCGATGTTCTGCCTTCATTAAGCTGTCGCACCCATGAACGCACTTTCAATACATCCATAACTCCATCACCACATGTCTCCTTCAACTGCTGATGAATTTCAATTGGTTTCACACCACGCAAATTCAGAAAACGAATGATTGCACGCTGTTCAAGTAAGGAAAACGTCGCCATTTTAAGTATTTAAAACAGTTCTCATTCTCGCCGCTGGCGGTAAAATTCCATCTGCCATACGATACTGCCATCTCTGGGACGTATTGACAATGAAAGCGGCCTCATTTTAAAACAATGCGCATGTTTCTATCTCTTTCCAGTCCGGAGAAAAAAAATCGGAGGCCTTAGAACTAGAATGCACCTCGTAAACGATGCAATGCCACAGGAATGAATTTACGAAACAAAATATCACAAATCTAATACATCACACAAGAACAAACATTGATCAATAAAGCAGCTCTGAAAGTACAATAGTCAATGTCCAAAAAAAAAAAATTAATAAATAAAACATCTGCAAAATACAAGAGTCAAACTCTAAAAAAAAACAATAAATATAACACCTGCAAAATACAAGATTCAGTCTACTAAAGACCAATAAATCGAACCCCTGCAAAATCACACGAGTCAAAGTTTCTCTGACAGAAACACATTGGACTAAGAACCGTATAATCACTGTTCACTGACACACTCAGTAGTTCCACTGTTCCGAGGCATCATATAATGGGAGGGGGAGGGATTCGTCGCCGCATCTGTCAGTAGGGATTTTTGTCCATCTGTTGCGTGCAATCCCGCCATCTCTGCCCTCTCATGAAGTTTCTCTTGGTGGCCTGTGTCACATACGTCTCGATTTGGTTCCATGTTTGTGTTGTCAAACTCGTGAGGTATCCTCCCTTGACACACCAGGTTGATATTCCTGGGCAGGGATGACACTTAATGGCTCTTCTTTGTGCCACCCTTAGCAACCAGAGAACACCGAACCATGATTTACTGTCGCTTGACAATGAGCTTCCACCAAGAAATATTGATAGTCGTCGTTGACGTCTGCAAGTTTCTCTGGACAGTACCTGTCAAAAGGCTCCACACCCCTTTATCCCCTGTCTTCTGTCGTTTCACCGCGGCCGTCTCATCACGGTCACGTGCGTGTGGTGCGTTGCCAGCAGATGGATTTCCGCACGGTGGACCGCTCCGCCATCTCAGGTCATCGCCTCCACAAAGGGGCGCACTGGTGAGGCTGGCCATTAGCTCCGGATGCAAGGGAAAGTGTTTGCCCTGCAGCCCTTCTTTTGTTGGCGAGCGTGGCCTGGCTGACAGTGTGACCTGCTGGGAAACCCACCTGTTAACAACTAGTCCTCCTCCTCGCTGCTCCCGCGGTCTCGTAAGAGTTCAGCCGGTTCGCTTTCACGTTCTCAACTGCATTCACAGAAATTGTTCATCATAGATATGTGATTACAAAATGCCATACATAGTACCACTTAGTATTGTCTTTCACAATTTTTAAGAACAAAAGTGAGATTAATTTTTTTTTAATAAAAAAGATGAATCGACAATATAAAAATAAAAGTTAAATCACTTGACAATATAAAAAATAAAAGTGAAATGACTTGACAGTATAAAAATAAAAATTAAATGAACTGACAATATAATATCTAAATCCACATCACTAATGTGGTTCACTTGCGTTTTAATAAATCAAATGCTACTTATTAATTCACTAAAATAAGTAGGATAATGCCTTGTGCAAGTGTAGGTCAGGACAGCATAGGGTTCACACGTTATTTACACACACACACAAGCACACCTGTTGCCTATTCTACAAACTAACAACCCATAAACACGAATTACTCAAAATTTCACCTCAATCCACTACTAGTTAATCCAACAAGCTACTTCAGTGCTACTTCAACACAGTGTTTATACCACTACAACATTGTTCTAATTCGTCCTCTTCCTGACGCTTGTGGCATATGTCTTGTCACATGATAAATATGGAGAAACTTTCCTTAAACATACATAGTAAAAAGAACAATGGTTATTTGCACGCCAAAACATTTATACCAGTTGACACACCTGATAAGAGACTCGCAATTATACATTTACCATACTCTTACGTTTACACATAAAACAGTAAGACAATTTCATCTAAAATTACGTTATCACAAGAATTAATCACGCAGATGACTCTGAGAAGGGTAAAAATATTTTCAGTATACAGGTTATACTACATTTTCTTACCCGTTTTGCCCCCATTTCGTTCCTTCTTTACGTTACGTTTCGCTTCCAAATCAGTTATTTCGCCTGTGCTGGTTATTCTGGATCCATTTCTCATGAATGGCAAAATTGTGGTCTCCTCTATTCTGTAAAACAGTTTCATCTTAACATATTGAACTTACAACAGACACAATAGATCCGAATCCTCCTATAGTTTAAATGACAAATGTTTTGCTTCATCCTTATTACATTAAACCAAGCTTTCCTTCGGTCCCATAATCAAAATTATTTAATCTTCCTCTACCTTCAAGGGGGAAATTTCTTCAGTTCAACTCATATAGGCTGCAGTGCATCCCGCACCAGCGAAAACAGTAAGCTGTAATGCTCACAGCATCAGCAAAACACATAAACGTCTCTTTTCTAGGACAAGTATTAACACAGAATCATTTTTCAGGCTCTGACTCAACATCAATCAAGACTACAAACCGGACCCATATTTCTGTTCAATTCTCTATTTGCTGGAAAACTGCTCGTCATTTGACTACCACAATAATATTTCAGGGCCATGTAAATTACACAAACCACAATTCTTCTTTCACATTGAAGGAAATCAATCTACTTACGAAATCCACAGACAGCACTTTACGTACTCAGCTATAAAGAACAAAAAGACATATATCATCAATATTAACATATTAGCGCATATTGGGAAGCCATTGGTTAAACAATCATATTATCGCATCCTGTTTTCACGACTCCAAACTTACTCATTCCTTTCTCAGAGTACTATAGTAAGAGATCCTCATTTGTACGGACAGATATAGAATAGTAATAGATAGATAGTAGCACTGAAAGCAGAAAATCGGAAACAAGGCTACTAACAGCTGGGGACCTGGGTTTGCCAGACCCATAATACCCACAGAACGGATATTCCCCTGAGTTTTGCATTAATTCAACACAGATCTTGCTTCTCTCAGGAGCGACTCTTTTCAAGTTACACAAAAATACCCATAAAGAGCATTTCACTCGTTCACAAAGAAACCTTTTATCTTCACATTTGAACCAACCTAAATCCTAATTGCACAAGGAAAGAAAAAAAACTAAAAACATCATTTCAATCAATCACATAGAAACATCTTTATCATTATTTTTACCAACATATTATTCAAACTGCATATGTCACAAATGTGAACCAGTCAATTCGTTCTCCTGTCTATACACCTTATGTACTCATTTGCCATGTCACTCATTTGTTCCGATTGGGCGCCTTCTGCGCTGCTCATTTGTCATTGCCGGTTTTGTTCATTTCCATTTGCTGGATTATGTCTTGGGTTAGCCGGCCGAATTTCAACATCATGTGGTGCTCCACCTACAATCCTATTCCCACCGTGTTCACCATAGTATCGATTCTGGTTGCCGTACCTGTAGCGTCCATGATCTTGTCCACGTCCTCGATGATTTCCGTTGTTCCTTCTGTGTTCGTGACTGTTACCCCAGTTTCTATACGGCTGGTCCCGATTATTGTTCCATTCGCGTCGCGACGACCAGTCACGCCGTTGATTAGTACTAAGGCCACGACTGCGATCGCACTGCTGTACCCCGTAATAACTTTGTGCCTGATTAGGCGGGAATTCTCCTGTATTGTACTCCAAGTCTTGGAGAAGTGTCTTAAACGTTTCCACGTCCTCTTTGCATCGTCCCGCATGAATGACGTGGCGCAAGTGCCTCGGCAATTTGGTGATGCATATCCTAATTAGTTCCGCAGGCCCGTATGGATCATATAAAACTTATTTGCCTGCAGCATGTGGTCGAATAGGCGTGCTGGGCTGACGAAACCAGACTGGTTTAAATTTGGCAGTATAATTATGCAATGCTTGACCCTATCTTGTGCCGCTTCCGACCAATAGGAGGACAGAAAGGCTTGTCGAAACTCCAGAGTGGAGTTGCAGGGACGTGCTGCCGACATCATGCGAATCGCCGGTTCGCCTTCCAAATAGCCACACATATATTCTATCTTATGTGAACTTGCCCAGTCTGGGGGAAGACAGAACTCAAATTGCTCGAGCCATGCTCGTGGATGTATTTCTTCTTGCGAATTTCGAAATATCTCAAACTTTCTCACCGTAAGGGAATGTTTGAAATCAAATCCCCGCATTTCCTCCAGGTGAGGCCCTTGAATGTTTCTATTTTTCTCATGCCTGCCCCTCAAAATACATTCTTCCCTGTCGTCAAAATCTCCCTCGTGGCTGGAGTCCCTCTCTGCACTGTTCGTACAGCTATTTTTAGTGCTATTGGCGAGTTCGGAATCACACCCCATGCAGCTTTCCAGATGCGCCACGCGTTCTTGTAATTCGCCTGTTACAGCTTTGTGCCGCCTGTTCACTTCGAACTGTCCCTTCTGAAATCTAAGAAGCGAACGCACTTCTTCGGTCTCTGCAACCGCTGCCGGTGTAGTATTGTTATTGTTCTCAGTCACTGTCACCTTCATCATGCCTACGATATCTGCTAATGCCACAATCTTATCATGTATTTGTCTGTTGTCCTCCACCCAGTCTGTTTCAATTGTTCTACTTGCTGTTCGAGTGCGTGAATCGCTTGACTGTTGTCCGCTACTGTGTTGCTAACGGACGCGGGACAATGCGTTTCCGCCTCCTGAACCCTGGAGAGTACCTGCTGCCGTTCCCTTTGGCATTCTTCTCTCAGCGCTTGGAAATTCCTAAGTAGCTGGTACACGCTCTCTTTCGATTCCGCATCGCGCCTCCGCTTGCTCTGTTCTAAGGCTTGCAGACGATAATCGATTTGTTCAAATGTACGGCCTAATTCTTTCATACTATCACTTTTTATTTCACTTGCCAGATTGTTTATTCTTTGTGAGATATCATCGGACACTCTCTGCATCAACTTGTCGACTTTATTTGTCTGCTGGATTAGTTTTTCGTCTATTTGTTCGCCTAGCTCACGGATCGATTTTTCAGATTTCTGCGTCATTTGTTCACCTAGCTCTCAGATCGATTTTTCAGATTTCTGCGTCATTTTTTCACCTAGCTCTCGGATCGATTTTTCAGATTTCTGCGTCATTTGTTCGCTTAGCTCTCTGATCGTTTTTTCAGATTTCTTTGTGTTTTCTTTATTTTTTTGCAATAAGGCTTTCATGATTTCTGCCAAACCAATTTGGTTAGTTGGAGGCAAATTAATTTCTGGCTCTGATGTGAGCCCGTTCGTCCTGTTTTGCATTTCCTCTGAAGTATTCCCCAATGTATTTTCGCAACCGTCCGACGCGTTAATATTCGAAATCAAATTATCCACTTGGTCCATTTGCTCAAGTTGTTGGACCGCCTACTTTTAGCTTGGTTACATGTCTGCATTAGTTCAATTTATATCCGATACGCAACACACTAATCAGAATGAATGTATCCCCCAAAAATTACGACAATCACACGAAAGGTACCCAACCTAGTACGCACTTTTTCACAAGCAAAACAAATTTATATCTTTGATCGAAGTCAGTGCAATTTACAAGCGAGAAAAAAAACGCATACATATAAATCACACAAATATAGAAAACAAAACAAGACAAACTACACAACTCCGCTCAACAACGCCATGAATCTTTTGAAAGTCTGCTCAAAAACAACGCAGAAGTTGTTTGAGCGCTGCAGGGGAAAAAAAATAAGATTATACAACGCTCGCAATCTAACGTTTCAGAGATTCCAGAGTCTAGCGGAATCACAGAACAGGGTCGCCATGTGTAATGTTGTTGCATTAATTTGTTATGAAAGCGGTGCTGATAGACAATAAAAGCGGGTTAAAAGCTGTGAGCTGTCTGGGGGAGTTAACCTTGCATTACTGAGCAACTGTTTCACCAGGTATCCAGTCTAGCTTACCAAATTCCCAACCAGACTAACATTAATTATAGTCTTTTAATCGTCATACGACAACCAGTTATATATATATAAATATAAAAGAGAATTGAAATAAAAGGAAATAAATCAGTTTATATTTGGAAATTTATTTTAACATTGATCATTGAAATTTGAGCATACTAAATTAGATTCATAACTAAACTGGTGCCTTATTTAGGATTGTGAAAATGTGAGTTTGTAATCTTACAAAACACATCAAATATGGAGTCAAGATTGGGAGACTGCATACAACACTGCATTCATAAAATAACACACGAAGAACGTTGAAACATATGCAAGAGGAAATTAACCACAACCAACCAATTCAATTTTCACCCAAAGAAGTTACGTTTGTAGCGCAATCCTGTCCCTCATGTAATTACACTGGTATACTAAATTCATACTAACTCTCTGTGAAATCTTCCCAAAAAGAATAGCTGAGGGCTACTCTGATGCTTACACCACATGCTTCACGTGGTCAACTAGGTTTACACAAAGAGTGTAACTCCACAATAATTTTGATAATTAAAATAAATTAGATCGAAAACCAATTTACAAAAGAGAAACCTCGAACTTACTATTAACCTGATGGGTCAAACAATTGTACAAGCACGTGGTACTGGTCTCACAAAGGACACCCCACGTGGGTTGAACATAAAGAAAAGTTGCTATATTGAAAAATATTGTCAAGACGAGACGTTATAATCTCACGCACATTCGCATTTAAGATTGATGATCTTAGTTACAGTTACTGATCAACATGTGGTTCCACTTTACTCACAAAGTAGTGACAAAGTAACTACCGGAAGATATTCTGAACTTCACACTCGAAATACACTGCATTGCAATTTAAGATAACATTAGATATTTTAGATCCAAACCTGAAATAAAGGTGATTAAACTTTCAGTTAGGCTGAACGTAAGAAATCCATTGTCCTATGGACTTAGCAGACACGTGCTTAGCCGGAGGTCTTACCACTTCAGACGCTCGCCGCAGACAGACTGACCTGAGCCCCTACCAAGTGTGCTTCACAAATACGAACAGAAGTGACCAGAGAGACAGCTTCCTATGCCAACATGACAAGGGATGGACAGGAACATACTAAGAATGGAAACCTCTCTGCTTTTAGAAAGTGTAGCTACCTGTTCCGACGTTGGTCCTACTGTTCTCTAGCAGACAGGCTTGTCTGCTACCATCAAGCATGCAACTAGAAATACATTTGCTGATTCATTCTTTCACACAGAAGGGAAGGGGGATGACAGTATCTTATCATATACAGCATATAAAAGAAAGCGGATGTAGGTTCCGTATGAGACTGTGTGACAAGAATTACATATAAACTGTGTTTTAAAGTGTAGTAGTGTGACAGATCGTTCTTGTCTATGTGTAAAAGTAACATGTTTCACTGCTCAGTCTCCTCCCAGGTAGTCAGAACACCACAGTAAATTTAGAAGAGGAATTTATGCCGTATATGACAACAGGTTAAAGAAATTAACATGAAAGGAATCCAACAGTGACCTTTCAAGGTCACACCCTACATTCCAGATCATAACTTATTGAGAGACCAATAAGTTCCAATTTGACATAGAAACGTTATGCTAACTATATGTACGGACTTTACCAAGTGGCACTTATCGACAAAATACAGGGTGATTCTAAAGTCACAAAACATTTCAGTGATATAGTAACGGAACATTAGTTTCTTGCACGTACTACAACAGAATGCTAACCAAAGAAGAACGAATCGCTCTTGTTTCTGCTCGTCTTCGTGGAATGACGTATGAACAGGTACGGACAGACTTTATCCGTCGATTCCGGAAAACAGGCCTCATCAGGCTTGCTATCAGGACCCTCCTCAATAATTTCCAGCGTACTGGTAGTGTTGCAGATGAATAACGTCCAGGGAGGCCGGCCATAACGCCAGGCACCATGCAAAGTGTGCAGTATGCGATCACACGTAGCCCTTCCGCATGTTCCAGGAGACTTAGTAGGGAGCTTGGTATTCCTCAGACCACTGTATGGAGAGTTCTTCGTTACAATCTGCACAAACGTGTGTACCATATCCAGGTTGTACATAACTTGAAGTGGAGGACTACGCACCTGTGGACATGTGAACAGACACAACTACAGCATATGGGCAGACGAACAACCAAGTGTGCCGCAGGAGTGGCAACGGGACACAGCAAAGGTGAACGTGTGGTTAGGGATAACGAGGTCAACAGTGCACGGGCTCTTCGACTACGCGGGATTCCCTATCGTGGGGTTTCCTACAAGGGTGCAGCAGGTATCGAAGTTGTCCCGAGCAACCGGTTCCCTAACGAGGTGTTTACGAACTGAGTCTCCCCCACTGCTTGTCTACTCCAGTCGTTCACCCTCCGTGCAGGTGTTGTCACCGTTTCTCAGACAGTGTCGTCGTAGATGGCTTCCGTTCCGTGCGTTTTCCTATACGACTTCCGTTTTATGCAGTGTACACGATGGAAGTGATAACAACGCATGGGAGGCCGTCTTTTACCAAGGATGGTCATCGCTACCGTATTTATAGCAAAAACGAAGAATATACGAACTGGATGTGCGTCAATTATGAACGGAGTAGGTGCAAAGACAGTTTAAAATTGCAAATGCTGAAATCGTTGCTCAACAGCAACATTATTGTCCACCTGACAAAACAGATGTGGAGATAAAGAAAATACTAGATAATTGCAGAAAAAGAGTTTGTGAAGAAAAGACAGTGCCTGTAGCCCAAATTTTGAAGCAGGAATTTCAAGATTTGAAAGGTAAAGGATTAGAGTTCGTGGCATATATTCCAAATTATGACAGCTCCAGGACTCAATTGTGTAAAGCGAGAAGAGGAGCTGTCGGGCAACGCAGAACCCTGGCTCTAGTTCGGAAATTCACCTTAGCGATGACCTTTTGAAATTAACGGAAGGTAATAGTTTTTGAAGATTGATGATGGCTCTGTTCCAGGCAAGAGACTTCTAGTATTTGCTTGTGAAGAAGCAGATAAAATCCTTGGTGACAATGGAACTGTGCTTATGGCTGGGACATTTGACAGCTGTTCGAAACAGTTCAAACAGTTGTACATAATCCATGTCGACATTGGACGTACAGAAGAGGCAACTAAGATATTTCCTGTTTTATTTGCTTTGCTGCAAGACAAAAGTCAAAATTCATATGAAAGACTTTTTTCTGGATGGAAATCTACGATGCCTGGGTGGTCACCAAAAACTGCAGTGCTAGATTATGAAATGGCTACAATTAAAGCAATGAATCCAGTGTTCGCTGAAACACAGCTTTCCGGTTGTAATTTTCACTTTAACCAGTGTCTGTGGAAGAAGATACAGGAACTGGGATTAACGGAAGACTACAGGGATAGGGAGGAAGTCCGATTGTTTTGTCGCATGTGTTCTGCTGTGGCACGTCTTCCACTAACACTGTCGATGAAGCGTGGATTTTAATAATGGAACAAATTCCCAGTGGAGAGATCACACATTTGAAGACTATATGGTTGATCAGTGGATGGAAAATCATAATATATCTATTGAAATGTGGAATGTTTTTAGCCAACGACACAGAACGACGAATGCTGTTGAAGGTTGGAATAGAAAACTGAACTCCTCAATAAATCAGAAACATCCAAATGTGTACTTTCTGATTCAAAATCAGAAGGAGGAGGCAATGAATGCTATTTGTGAAGTTAAAAAAGATTCCATTGGCCTACCTCTTCAAAAGAGAAAGAAAAGGTACATAGATCTTGACACAAGATTAAAAGACATTATGAAAACATATGAAGACTCTGGAGATTTAAAAAGGTGTTTAAAATCTCTAGCTTTTTTGCAATAAATTGAATAAGAAATTACGATTGATAAGAAAAAAATTTATCAATTTTCTGCTGTAATGTTAAACAACAACAAAAGCAACAAAAATAAACAACAATAACAAAAACAACAAAAAATAATAAAATGAAAAAATGAAAAAAATTAAACATACCTATGTACTACGTGCATAGCCAGTCCTAAGCCTGGATAAAATGTGAAGGGCTGTTCTTATTTTCTTGTCAGTCGGAAAGTTCACGGTTACGATATTTATTTTTAGTAGGAAACACGAGCGTTACCACGGAGAGGGTCTAGAGATTCGAAAAGTTGGATTATAAAAAAATTATCGTGATGTTCTGTGTGAAAAATTCTGGGGTTTGCTGTGGGCCTTAAAAATATTGTTGTTTCAAAACCGTATGTGTAAATGCAGCACACACTTTACCAGCACAATAATTTCGCAAAGTTAACTTGCCGATTCTGGAGTTTCGTCATATATGTCATACGAAACTAATTATTTGCATTTGGCGGATCTCATTCACAAAAGTACGATTTTAACGGTATTTTTAAAGTTCTAATACAAAATCTGCTGTTTATTGAATTTTTAACTCAACAAAACTGAAATTTTGCTTGGTAAATTTCTTACATTACATGGTCACTCGTCCTGTGAAGCGTCCAGAATTTTTGGTGACGAAGGCAGAATGAGGACTCAGACAGCTGGTTGCCCACTTTTCTGTCAGAGTCTTTTAAACACGATCATATTTCCCTTTATTGCCCTCCAACAGGAGCATTTTTCAGCCGATTATTGTGTAGTTCATTTCATAAAGATGAAATTCCGACTAGATGAACTTTGGTGGAGTCATCTATATTAAGCAACGAATTTTATCACCTGTAGACATCAAGAACAACACTCTAATTATCAAGACTTCATACACCGCATCTAACCATAGGAAAATATTCTGTAATTTCTTTCAGATGAACACATCCATTCTCGCGTAAATCTTTATCTAATTACTAACAGTAAACCCGGCGTTGCCCGGATATTTATTCATCCCAGTTTTATGTCAGTTCATCCCCTCTTCCCTCATCTCTCTTACCCATTTATTCCTATCTCGTCTCTCTATCCACCTCCTCCTTCAGCCAATCCGTCTCTCTTTCCATGCCGGCCGGAGTGGCCGAGCGTTTCTAAGCGCTACAGTCTGGAACTGCGCGACCGCTACGGTCGCAGGTTCGAATCCTGCCTCGGGCATGGATGTGTGTGATGTCCTTAGGTTAGTTAGGTTTAAGTAGATCTAAGTTCTAAGTGACTGATGACCTCAGAAGTTAAGTCTCATAGTGCTCAGAGCCATTTTTTTCTCTTTCCATCTCCTCCATCTGCCCCCCTCTCTCACAACACTTCCTCCTAATCTCCATTCTCCTCTCCTTCTCCATCCATCTTCCCGTCTCTGTCCACCTCCTCCTCCGCTTTTTCTAATAGTACATCAAATTCACAACAACACCCCTAATTTATGTATTTATTACAGTGTTCCATTAGTCATTGACCACCTTCCCCCTTTCTCTGTTTACCTGCTGCTCCCTCTCTTTTAATCTGGTTCTCTCACTTCTCTGGATGCACCTCCTCCCCCTCCCCACCCCCATCACGTTCTCCTCTCTCCGTATATGTCCTCCTCCGCCTCCGTCATGCCATCTCCTCCTTCCCTGTCTATGAAAAAATACGTATATATGCCAACCTTCATGCTGATTGGCGAAACGATGTTGAATTTATTTAGAGGTAGGCCAACCCTCCGCCATCCAGCATACTTTGGCTTGAATAAATGCCTTCACCAAGAAAACATACATACATGAGCCAACTCCTAAGCTGATCAGTCAAATGGTGTGTAATTCTGCTGTAAGGTACCCTCCGCCATCCACCGTATGAAATTTCACGTAGACGGTGAGGTTCCCCTTGTTTTGAAGGTCAAATGCACAAAATTTTATCAAGATCGGAGCAACACTGTAGCTTTTGTTGAAATCCGTAAGTAAAGTACCCTCCACCATGCACTGAACGAAGTTTTATGTAGACAGTGACCTTCCTCTTAGTGTGGGAAATAGTTTGGGAAATGGGAATGTAATGATTTCTGTCGTATAAGGGGCAACATAGCTGTTAAAAAATAGCAACGAGATTACGAGAGCAGTCACTTTCAGTGTTATGTAAAATAACGCTATACCTTGTAAATTATCACGACACAAATTGAAGATGATAAGCAATGTGGAACTTCTTACGTTTGGGTGTGAAACTCTCGGAGAACTCGTGTGTGAGGAGGGTGGGAGGGGGCGGCAAGGGGAGCCTCAATTTGTTTCGCCTGCCTGGGCCTCTGACAGGTTTAGTGCGCCACTGCTCGTAGGTAACCCCACGGTAGGAAACTCCACGACACCGGCTCTTCTTCTTCACAGAACAAACCGTTACTGGAACCACATACCTATATATTTTGGAACAGTATTTGGAGCCCCAGTTGATATCTGATGGGATTATGGATACTGTTGTTTTTCAACAGGATGGTGCACCACCCCATTTTGCCCTTGTTGTTCGGGATTATCCGAATCAAGCATTTCCCAGCAGATGGATTGGTCGCGCCTCTCCACGAATGTGGACCCCGCTCTCCTGACTTGACACCCTTAGACTTTTTTGCATGGGCGTTTATCAAGTCTAAGGTATACGAGGTGAAGTTCCGCACCACTGAACACTTAACACAGCGGATTCGAGCCGTACCTGCTGAGATTATACCAGATATACTTGGGCAGGTTTTTCTGTCTACAGTGGAGCGTTGGGGGGGAGTGGGGCGGGGGTGTCTAGACATGCAATGTGGTCACATTGAAATGTACTGAAATTATGAAATTATGTCCTATTGTAACATAAGTTGCAGTGCCACGCCATTACATATTGGTTAATAAAATTTGTGTAAGTACAAAATGTATAGTGGCTTTAGAACCACCCTGTATATGTGCTTCGTTTGCTGCAAATAGACACATCGCCAGTGTTGAATAAGTAGAAAGTAGGAAGGTAAGCGCTGAGAGGTACGCCACAGTGTGTATGTCTTTTCAAGGCCTCCGGAAAGACTTCAAGCCAAACAGCTAAACGTCTCCACCTCCATCTCACAGAGCTTCTAGCAGACCATCATTTATTCAAGTCCTCAATACAGTCCCACCTGTAACCAATTTACTGCTTAAACATTATCTTCGATGAACTGCTCGTCTATTAAACGTGAAAAAACCTATACCTAGTGTAAGTAGGCTATTTAGGTTTTCTTATTGGTAACGCCACGTAGCGCTCTGTATGAAAATCACTGGCTGTGCTGTGTGCAGTCTGTGGCTAGTTTGCATTGTTGTCTCCCATTGTAGTGTTGGGCAGCTGGATGTTAACAGCGCGTAGCGTTGCGCAGTTGGAGGTGAGCCGCCAGCAGTGGTGGATGTGGGAAGAGAAATGGCGGAGTTTTGAAATTTGTAAGACTGGATGTCAGGAACTGCTATATATATTATGACTTTTGAACACTATTAAGGTAAATACATTGTTTGTTCTCTATCAAAATCTTTCATTTGCTAACTATGCCTATCAGTAGTTAGTGCCTTCAGTAGTTTGTATCTTTTATTTAGCTGGCAGTAGTGGCGCTCGCTGTATTGCAGTAGTTCGAGTAACGAAGATTTTTGTGAGGTAAGTGATTTGTGAAAGGTATAGGTTAATGTTAGTGAGGGCCATTCTTTTGTAGGGATCTTTGAAAGTCAGATTGCGTTGCGCTAAAAATATTGTGTGTCAGTTTAGTGTTGATCAGAATAGGTAAAGAGCGAAATGTTTGAGTGTGTTCAGTTCTGCTCAGCTGTTTGAAAATCAAATAATGTAAGAGGTTTTTCAGCACAGTAATTAATTAATTTTTCTAAGGGGATGTTTCATATGTCGACCCTTAGCCGAGGATACCTCACTGGAATCTTCTGATTTTTTCTTGTAGTTTGTGCAATTAGTGCAGCCTTTGTTTATTGCTAGCGCTTAATTGTAGAGAGAATTTCCTTTGTAGTTGTAGTTTTTCATTCTTGTACAGTAAAACAGTTGTGGCATGCATGTAGATTTGCACCAAGTATTTCGCAGCTGCGCTTGCAATTAACGAGGTATCATTTTCAATGCTATGTTAATGTGTTTTCTTATTTTGCTCTTCAAATTGTGCTTTTCTGTGTTGTCATGTGAAATATTGTGACAATAATGGCGTGTGAAAAACGTAATACTAGGCTCCAAAGTAAACTGAGAAATGACAGTGAAGACGAAAGCAGTGTGTTAGCGCCACCGTGTAATGAATTAACTAATGTTCAAACTAGTTGGTTGGTTGGTTTTTGGAGAAGGAAACCAAACAGCGAGGTCATCGGTCTCATCGGATTAGGGAAGGACGGGGAAGGAAGTCGGCCGTGCCCTTTGAAAGGAACCATCCCGGCATTTGCCTGGAGCGATTTAGGGAAATCACGGAAAACCTAAATCAGGATGGCCGGACGTGGGATTGAAGCGTCGTCCTCCCGAATGCGAGTCCAGTGTCTAACCACTGCGCCACCTCGCTCGGTCTTCAAACTAGTAATTTGGTAATTGTCCATAGGAAAATGGAGCGGGCTACAAATAATGGTGTAGGCAGTGAAACAATTAGTGGACAGGGAAGCATTATCGATCGATCGGTCGGTAACAACTTGCCTCGGGAATCCGAAATGACAGGACACAATTTTGCAAATACTGTAGATTCAGGTTTTGCGTCCTCGCCGTTTTCTCAAATAAGTAAAGACACATTTTCTGCTTTTCAAAATGCGAATATTGCCGGTTCAAATGCATTGTCGAATAGCACTGAGGAACATGTTTCAGACACCAGTGCATTGTTATTACAATTAACGCAACAAATGGGACAAAAGATTCAAAAGCTAGACACAATGGAACAAAATCTTCAAAAGTTAGACACAATGGAACAACACCAGAGACAAACACAGCAACAGTTAGACACAATGGAACAAAATCAGAGACAAACACAGCAAAAGCTTCAAAAGTTAGACACCACACTTGAGCAAACACGTGAAAATTTAACTACTGAGTTACATAACATAGAATCGAAATGTCAAAAAGTCTGTAATGACGTAAAAACACAAATTTGTGAGCATTTTCAACCTATTTTTTTGCGGCATGGAAATGCATTACAGAATCACGAAGCAGCCATAAAAGAACTGCAAACCATTGTTCATGAAAATCATGAGACCTTGCAAGCTAAAATTGACTCAGTTGCATCTACCGATTCGGTTACGCTACTTGCAAAAACTCAGGAAAACCTAAAGGACACAGTAGAAACGATTTCAACACAAATGGACACTCTGAAACTTGGTTCAGAAAAACACACCGAGGAAATAAGTACACTATCGGAGAAAGTAGCCGAACTTTCGGATCAGTTCACTAACTTATCTGCAAAGGTAGATGATGATCTGAATGACACAAGACCTGTAGCCATCACTGACACAGAAGAGTATGAACAAATTAAGAAATTCAAACAAAATCAGAATCAAATTAAGACGCAACACAAAAGAGAAATCCGGGAAGTACAAGATCAGTTGGCACATGTAATACAAAAATTACATATTTCAGTGGACACTCGCGCTCCAACACGGGAAGAGGGACTTAGAAATACGGAAAAGCCACAAAATAATAACACAGGGCATTTCGGAAATTATGAAAGAAATTGGCAAGGTGCACCGAATTTTGAGATGGAACCGTCGACATGACGTAACAATGACCGATATGCTACTCGCCAACACGATGATTTTTACTATAAGCTGTTCATTACTACACGTAAATTCAAAACATTTAAGAATTCTAGCAACGACATTCATCCACAAGCGTGGCTCCATCAATTCTCTCATTGTTTTCCTCCCAACTGGTCATTAGAGCACAGATTAGAATTTATGTGTGGCTACTTAGAGAATGAACCAGCTGAAAGAATGCGATCAGTCATTCGTGATTGTCACAGTGAAGGAGAATTTTATCATGCCTTCCTCTCAGCATATTGATCTCAAGCTACACAAGACCGAGTAAAACATAGCATCATAATGATGAAACATTTCGAACAATCTGAATCTTCCAGTCTTGTGAAATATTTTGGAGACATGTTGCACAAGAATCAGTACCTGTCAAACCCATACAGCCCCTCAGAACTCATCCGCATTTGCTTAATCAAATTGCCTGAACATTTACGACATATTATTTTGGCAGGACGTTGCAAAGATGACATTGAAGCTTTTCAGGGACTGTTACAAGAATTGGAAATTGACACTGACAATGGCGGAACGCGAAAACAGGAACACAACAATTACAGGTCACATACGTCACAATTCAGTGATGAAAGAAATAATAACTGGACACGACAAGGCTATTCTCGCAACACAGATTGTGACCAAAACAGACACCACCCGTATGACAACCGTTGGCAGAGTAGTAATAATTACAGGGAAAGATCACCTCTCCGCGGTAGTGACTATCACAGAGACAATCAGAGAAACATACAATATGGGAACCAAAATAATTATTATCAAGGGAGACAGAATAACTTTAGACGCAATGGTCCAGCGTGCAGTTACGATTCAGGGAGAAATTCTCCACCACGTGACCGACAAGAAAGAAACTATGGAATCTACCGACATGACGACAGACGATATGATCGTAATGACAGACCTGAATGGCATCAGAACTGGCGGGATTCAAACAGGGCGGGGCCCTCTCAACGAGGTGAATTTGTAGAACTTATGTCTCCAAATCCCAATAACGACGCGCGCCAACAAAGAGACAATAGGCAATGACTCATACTGCTGGCAGCCACAAAACGTACTTATGAAACTGACGACGCAGCTGCCGTAGCTAGTAATTACGTAAAAATGGAAGACATTAGGAACATCTTACTCCAGAAACACGACGTAAAACATAACAACATTGCATATCCTGTGATTCACATTACAGTAAATGACGTAAAATTTACGACAGTACTTGACTCTGGCAGTCCCATTTCAGTAATTTGTGAAACAGCCTTCAGCAAATGCAACAAATCGAACGATTGCCCCACACTTCCGTTACGTAAGATTAAACTACAAGGTGCAATCGTTGGAAAAAGTGTAGATGTACGCCAACAAACCAACTTAAAATTCTTTTGTGAAAGCCACAGCTTCTCTATGAACTTTCTTATTGTTCCATTATTGTCGACGGAAATTATATTGGGATTAGACTTTTTGAATGAATACAAAGCAATCTTAAACTTTCATGATGCTGAAATAAGTTTAGAGAAAGAAGGTAAATCAATAGCTTTGAAATTTGAAGATTGGCTCTCAAACCATGACGAAGAAATTAATGGGCTTTACCTCCTGTTAGACAACAGTTCGGAATTTTCGACGGAACTTGACATTAACAATCACTCTGCAAGTACTGACAGGGATGATATCGACGGCGCATTTGATACTAATGAGTTAATTCAGAATAAAATTCAAACAACTGAGAATTGTAATGACACTGATAGGCAAGACCTTTTTGAGATTTTACAAGCACATTCCACAGTTTTTACTCACAAAATAGGAACCATTTAAGGGATTTCAATTTCGTGTTCGTGAGCATACTAAATTCCGGCGCATTATAGGGACCGTGTTAGAACAGAAATACAATCTATGCTTGATGAAGGCATTATTGAGCCTGCAGTAAGCTCATACAACAATCCATTACATGTTGTTGAGAAGAAAAATGGATCGGTCAGGCTTGTCTTAGATTCGAGACAAATCAATACTATCGTCATTCCTGAAACAGACAGGCCGCAACCGTTAGAAGAACTTCTTCAAAATTTTAATGGTGTAAAATTGTTGTCTTCTATTGATCTCAGATCCAGCTTTTATCAGATCGAACTTCATCCAGAATGTAGAAAATACACAGCTTTCCTTTGTTTCGGCGTTTGTTATCAGTTTCGGAAACTTCCTTTTGGTTTGAACATTTCTTCAGCAGCATTCATTCACGGGCTAAATTCCATATTACCTGAGTTCTTAAAACGTCACATCACCTTATATGTGGACGATATTCTGACAGCAGAAGCCTCATGGGAACAACACAATCGCATCCTCAGCAGCGTGTTACATATTTTTGGAGAATCTGGAATTACAATTAACTTGGAAAAGTCTGAATTCGGTAGGACAAAGGTGAAGTTTTTGGGACATATTTCTTCTAAAGGCATTCAGCCGGATCCTTAAAAGTTAGAAGCAACCAGAGCCATTCCAGTTCCATCCACAAAAAAACAAGTCCGCAGTTTTCTAGGTCTCGTAAATTTTTACCGTCGTTTTCTGAATATGCAAATTCTAGTTACACCAAAACTTTTTTCCCTCACTGGAAAAAATACTATTTGGAACTGGGACGAACAAGGACAGCTGGAATTCAATTCTTTGAAAGAATCGCTACTTAACGCGCCAATACTAGCTCATCCAGATCTGTCACAAGATTTCTGCCTTAGCACGGATTCTTCTAAAGTCGGTCTTGGTGCCCATTTATTTCAAGAAGCCACAGAAAATGACACTACTGTTCAGAAAACCATTGCTTTTTCTAGCCGAGTGCTAACAAAATCTGAAAAAAATTATTCCGTTACTGAATTAGAAGCTTTAGCTATCGTATGGGCATTTAACAAATTCCGTTTCTTCCTTTCTGGTAAGCACGTAAAAGTATACAGTGATCATCGTGCATTACAATTTCTTATGTCTTCAAAATTAAATCATGACAGGTTAAAACGTTGGGCATTGTTTCTGCAAGAATTCCGCTTCACAATAGTCTACATTCCCGGTAAGGAGAACACTGTTGCGGACGCACTGTCACGCGCACCGGCTGGGCTTGAGAAAAGTAACACAGAAGGCAACCTCGAGAAAAGTTTCAGTATTCTTTACATTCAGAAAGTCGCCTTTGAAAACTTCATCTCCACATCTTTAAAGGACATTGCTCATGAACAAGATAAAGATCCGATTTGGAAAGATATCAAAAGCAAATGGCATGAAAAGACACACACACAGATTCGGCATTATTATCTGGTTAGAAACAAAATACTGTTCAAACGCTGCACTGTTGATGACAAGCTATGGGTACTTTGCATTCCTGACGATTTTGTTAATAAGCTCATTTGGTACATTCATTTCAGCTATGCACATTTTGGCCCACGAAAATGTTATCGTATTCTTCGGACGACTTGTTATTTTAACAATATGGTAAAGAGAATTCGAAGAGTCTTGTCTATTTGTAAACTTTGTCAAATGGCGAAACCGTCTACTATCTCACATCGTGCTCCGTTGTTTCCTATCATTCCTTCTAAATTAAAAGAAATTGCTGCTGTTGATCTCTTGGGACCCCTTGTCAGAACATCGAATGGATTTTCGTACGTTCTAGTCGCTGTTGAACTTACTTCAAAATTTGTTTCTTTCACTCCGTTACGTAAAGCCACTGGACGGTCTGTATCCAACGCCTTTGTCAAAAATTTCTTACGTGAAGTTGGCCACGTTGCTAAAGTCATTTCAGATAACGGACCGCAATTCAGATCTGCTGTTTGGTCACGCATGCTTCGGAATCATAAAGTCAAACCTGTTTTTATTTCATTGTACTCACCACATTGTAACCCCTCCGAACGGATTATGAAAGAAATCAATAAGCTTTGCAGACTTTATTGTCACAGAAAGTATCAGCATTGGGACAGATATTTACACTTATTTCAAAACGTGCTGAATGAAATGCCTCATGACTCCACTGCTTTACCACCTACTCTTGTACTGAAGAATGAAGAACCACCGAACAGAATCAGAGAGCTTGTACCTTTCCCGAATACACGTAAACTTCGACACAGAGACATAATTGATTTGGCTACTAAAAATATAAAATCTACAGCAGACAAAAGGAGAAAACTACACGGTAAAGCAAATGCAAATAAATTATATATTGGTCAGAAAGTTCTCATTAAAGCTCATTCATTGTCACATAAGAAGAGACACTTGAGCCACAAATTCTTTCTAGTTTACAATGGACCTTACAGAATCCGACGTATACCACATGATAATTGCGTTGAAGTTGAACCTCTGCGTACTAGGAAGAGTAAAGGTTTACACCACATTTCACATGTAAAACCGTTTATTGAAAGATAATCTGCTTTTTAACTTTGTCTTTGCCATATAACTTTTCACTTCACATTACTAGTATGCTTTGTCAGTCAAGAACCAAGAGAACTTATTTAAACAGAAATTACGAATTCATTGTTATTGTGAACAGACGACACAGTGTTATTGTGTGTGTTCATTCTTGCTTGTTACTGTACGATTACGTAACGACTATAAGGCTTACATACTTAGAACATATACCAGTACTGCTAATCAGATTTTACTGCAACGTTTTGGTTTACTTGAAAATACATTATGGATTAAAGTGCTTTCTGAGAGATACCAGATGACACAGAGGTTAGTTTATTTGATAGCTACACGACTATATCACGACGCTACTAATGTGTGACACAATTTACATTGTTGCTTTGCGATGTATCTGTTTTATATCTGCAGAGTTTTTCTGTATTATTCTGGAAAGTAAAACATGTTTTAGTAGTAACTTTTGTGGTATAGCTACAATGAGACAGCCTTTTTCGTAGCACAACAATACGTTACATTATAGTACTTTCTTCGTCACGGCAATAAGCATAATAACTACGATATCTATATGCAAAGCATTTCACTTTTGTTTATCATGAGGTAAGCACATTGACTTATGCAGAACTTAGCTTTTGGAGGACGATAACTACGACACTTCCACAGAGATTATCTTACAACAAGACGCACAGTTTAGCGCTACAGTACACGTATTTGAGTGATTAATTTTGTACTTAAAATATTTATTTTTAAAGATATTTGAAGTACAACGATACAAAGGTTTTCTGTGATACATTTCATTCCATTGCTGTAAACTGTAACACCTGAGGGTATAATTACATTAATCCTCAGGGGGGTACACGCTTACTTGGTGTATCATGTGTTTGGCAAGCACAAGGAGCCCTAGCTAATATGGTATTTGCTTATACAACTTTACACATCGGTACCATGTTTCTCTAACACAGAATTACACAGCTATCTGATTATTTAACTGAGAGAGACAAACATTTTTTTTTTACTACATCAGTGACAGATGTTTACGCAATTACACAGTTGGATAACTTCACACTTACCAAATTGTATATTGTCTGTACTTTGTGAACTGTTCATATTTTTTCAGAACCATTGTGATACTATGAGAGCTTTGAATGATGTATTTGGTTTGGGATCATGATTTTTAAAGTATGTTTGAGGTAGATAACACTTTTGAAATGAGCAGAGAAGATTTTTAGGTTTTAAAATATTCAGAAAGCTACGACGATTCTGAGATGTGATTGATCTGTTATGATATTATTACGATGACGATGTGTATTATGCTGTTGAGGTATGTTTATGATCAATGAGATGATGCTATATGATGAATCTGATTATGCTATGTATTTATTATGATGAAATATTGAAGACGTGTTGATGAATATGTATATGTGTAATAAGGTAAGGAATAAGGAGTAGTGGTTAGGGCCTCCGACTTGTGAAAAAGGATGATGGAAACCAAGAATCGTACTTTTAAAGAGTTATGAAATGTGTGTAAATGTGTGAATGTATCACAATGCCGATGACAATTTTTTGGACTCTATTATACTTCAAGGATTTTGTTTCTACACATTTGTAACGCAAATTCTCGACCTGAGAAATTTTATATGAGACTGTCACTGTAGTGCAAACTGGTGTTGTAAATATTTCGGTAAGAAAGTTAAGTGACCACTTTCACGTAATGTGTCGTGGGCACCCAGCTGCGCAACAGTCGCCTGGAAAAAAGCCATTAAGTCTGTGCCTTTCAGAGGCACAGGTGGAGAAAAAAAGAGGCCATTATTCTCACTATTGACATTTCTTTGTAGAAATCATCGCAAATATGACACACTCAAACTTGAAAACATATGCTTACACTGTGGATCTCTTAATTTATTATATTTACTGAAATGTCTAATGAAATGACGAGAAATATTTTATGTCTATACACCTGGTTATGACTACTGTCTTTCTAGTTGAGAGATTTTTTTACTACCTTATGAAATGCCATATGGCTATTGAATGATGTTTCATACCTTCCTTTGTACATATTTGCTCATTTTGTTTAATATCTAGTTTCTAGCTGCACTGCAGAATTGGTTAAAATAAAATTTAATAGATGTACTAATATCACTATTTTCTGTCTACAGACCCACTAAAGAATAATTTTATGATGTACTTTCATATAAAAGAGAGCACAAATAGACATTTCCCTTCACATGAATTGCATAAATAATTTTTTTAATGACTTGGTAACTTTACATCTACATCTACATCTACATTGATACTCCGCAAGCCACCCAATGGTCTGTGGCGGAGGGCACTTTACGTGCCACTGTCATTACCTCCCTTTCCTGTTCCAGTCGCGTATGGTTCGCGGGAAGAACGACTGTCTGAAAGCCTCCGTGCGCGCTCTAATCTCTCTAATTTTACATTCGTGATCTCCTTGGGAGGTATAAGTAGGGGGAAGCAATATATTCGATACCTCATCCAGAAACGCACCCTCTCGAAACCTGGCGAGCAAGCTACACGGCGATGCAGAGCGCCTCTCTTGCAGAGTCTGCCACTTGAGTTTATTAAACATCTCCGTAACGCTATCACGGTTACCAAATAACCCTGTGACGAAACGCACCACTCTTCTTTGGATCTTCTCTATCTCCTCCGTCAGACCGGTCTGGTACGGATCCCCACACTGATGAGCAATACTCAAGTATAGGTCGAACGAGTGTTTTGTAAGCCACCTCCTTTGTTGATGGACTACATTTTCTAAGCACTCTCCCAATGAATCTCAACCTGGTACCCGCCTTACCAACAATTAATTTTATATGATCATTCCACTTCAAATCGTTCCGCACGCATACTCCCAGATATTTTACAGAAGTAACTGCTACCAGTGTTTGTTCCACTATCATATAATCATACAATAAAGGATCCTTCTTTCTATGTATTCGCAATACATTACATTTGTCTATGTTAAGGGTCAGTTGCCACTCCCTGCACCAAGTGCCTATCCGCTGCAGATCTTCCTGCATTTCGCTACAATTTTCTAATGCTGCAACTTCTCTGTATACTACAGCATCATCCGCGAAAAGCCGCATGGAACTTCCGACACTATCTACTAAGTCATTTATATATATTGTGAAAAGCAATGGTCCCATAACACTCCCCTGTGGCACGCCAGAGGTTACTTTAACGTCTGTAGACGTCTCTCCATTGATAACAACATGCTGTGTTCTGTTTGCTAAAAACTCTTCAATCCAGCCACACAGCTGGTCTGGTATTCCGTAAGCTCTTACTTTGTTTATCAGGCGACAGTGCGGAACTGTATCGAACGCCTTCTGGAAGTCAAGAAAAATAGCATCTACCTGGGAGCCTGTATCTAATATTTTCTGGGTCTCATGAACAAATAAGGCGAGTTGGGTCTCACACGATCGCTGTTTCCGGAATCCATGTTGATTCCTACATAGTAGATTCTGGGTTTCCAGAAATGACATGATACGCGAGCAAAAAACATGTTCTAAAATTCTACAACAGATCGACGTAAGAGATATAGGTCTATAGTATTGCGCATCTGCTCGACGACCCTTCTTGAAGACTGGGACTATCTGTGCTCTTTTCCAATCATTTGGAACCCTCCGTTCCTCTAGAGACTTGCGGTACACGGCTGTTAGAAGGGGGGCAAGTTCTTTCGCGTACTCTGTGTAGAATCAAATTGGTATCCCGTCAGGTCCAGTGGACTTTCCTCTATTGAGTGATTCCAGTTGCTTTTCTATTCCTTGGACACTTATTTCGATGTCAGCCATTTTTTCGTTTGTGCGAGGATTTAGAGAAGGAACTGCAGTGCGGTCTTCCTCTGTGAAACAGCTTTGGAAAAAGGTGTTTAGTATTTCAGCTTTACGCGTGTCATCCTCTGTTTCAATGCCATCATCATCCCGGAGTGTCTGGATATGCTGTTTCGAGCCACTTACTGATTTAACGTAAGACCAGAACTTCCTAGGATTTTCTGTCAAGTCGGTACATAGAATTTTACTTTCGAATTCAATGAACGCTTCACGCATAGCCCTCCTTACGCTAACTTTGACATCGTTTAGCTTCTGTTTGTCTGAAAGGTTTTGGCTGCGTTTAAACTTGGAGTGGAGCTCTCTTTGCTTTCGCAGTAGTTTCCTAACTTTGTTGTTGTACCACGGTGGGTTTTTCCCGTCCCTCACAGTTTTACTCGGCACGTACCTGTCTAAAACGCATTTTACGATTGCCTTGAACTTTTTCCATAAACACTCAACATTGTCAGTGTCGGAACAGAAATTTTCGATTTGATCTATTAGGTAGTCTGAAATCTGCCTTCTATTACTCTTGCTAAACAGATAAACCTTCTTCCCTTTTTTATATTCCTATTAACTTCCATATTCAGGGATGCTGCAATGGCCTTATGATCACTGATTCCCTGTTCTGTACATACAGAGTCGAAAAGTTCGGGTCTGTTTGTCATCAGTAGGTCCAAGATGTTATCTGCACGAGTCGGTTCTCTGTTTAATTGCTCGAGGTAATTTTCGGATAGTGCACTCAGTATAATGTCACTCGATGCTCTGTCCCTACCACCCATCCTAAACATCTGAGTGTCCCAGTCTATATCTGGTAAATTGAAATCTCCACCTAAGACTATAACATGCTGAGAAAATTTATGTGAAATGTATTCCAAATTTTCTCTCAGTTGTTCTACCACTAATGCTGCTGAGTTGGGAGGTCGGTAAAAGGAGCCAATTATTAACCTAGTTCGGTTGTTTAGTATAACCTCCACCCATAATAATTCACAGGAACTATCCACTTCTACTTCACTGCAGGATAAACTACTACTAACAGCGACGAACACTCCACCACCGGTTGCATGCAATCTATCCTTTCTAAACACCGTCTGTACCTTTGTAAAAATTTCAGCAGAATTTATTTCTGGTTTAAGCCAGCTTTCTGTACCTATAACGATTTCAGCTTCGGTGCTTTCTATCAGCGCTTGAAGTTCCGGTACTTTACCAACGCAGCTTCGACAGTTGACAATTACAATACCGATTGCTGCTTGGTCCCCGCATGTCCTGACTTTGCCCCGCACCCGTTGAGGCTGTTGCCCTTTCTGTACTTGCCCAAGGCCATCTAACCTAAAAAACCGCCCAGCCCACGCCACACAACCCCTGCTACCCGTGTAGCCGCTTGTTGCGTGTAGTGGACTCCTGACCTATCCAGCGGAACCCGAAACCCCACCACCCTATGGCGCAAGTCGAGGAATCTGCAGCCCACACGGTCGCAGAACCGTCTCAGCCTCTGATTCAGACCCTCCACTCGGCTCTGTACCAAAGGTCCGCAGTCAGTCCTGTCGACGATGCTGCAGATGGTGAGCTCTGCTTTCATCCCGCTAGCGAGACTGGCAGTCTTCACCAAATCAGATAGCCGCCGGAAGCCAGAGAGGATTTCCTCCGATCCATAGCGACACACATCATTGGTGCCGACATGAGCGACCACCTGCAGATGGGTGCACCCTGTACCCTTCATGGCATCCGGAAGGACCCTTTCCACATCTGGAATGACTCCCCCCGGTATGCACACGGAGTGCACATTGGTTTTCTTCCCCTCTCTTGCTGCCATTTCCCTAAGGGGCCCCGTTACGCGCCTGACGTTGGAGCTCCCAACTACCAGTAAGCCCACCCTCTGCAACTGCCCGGATCTTACAGACTGAGGGGCAACCTCTGGAACAGGACAAGCAGCCATGTCAGGCCGAAGATCAGTATCAGCCTGAGACAGAGCCTGAAACCGGTTCGTCAGACAAACTGGAGAGGCTTTCCGTTCTGCCCTCCGGAATGTCTTTCGCCCCCTGCCACACCTTGAAACGACCTCCCACTCTATCACAGGTGAGGGATCAGCCTCAATGCGGGCAGTATCCCGGGCAACCACAGTCGTAGTCCTATCAGGGGATGCGTGGGACGAGCTGGCCGTCCCCGACAAACCCCCATCCGGACCCCCACAGTGATGCCCATTGGCAACAACCTCAAGCTGTGTGACCGAAGCCAACACTGCCTGAAGCTAGGAGCGAAGGGATGCCAACTCAGCCTGCATCCGAACACAGCAGTTGCAGTCCCTATCCATGCTAAAATGCAGTCCCTATCCATGCTTGCAGAGTAAGTTTTTGTGATGCGTCACTCTAGTGTTAAGATGTGACAGAGGTATTAGACATGGCCATTTTTAGTGTAATATTTTTTCTGCTTGAGCTTTGTTATGTTTAGGTATAAGTTGTTTCATTTGCTGCTGCTGTTTGCCAGGCATAGTGTTACTGAATTTGACTTTGTATTACTCTGTTAAGCCAGTTTTAGTACTGATTTATTTTTATTGTTTGCTGCACATTGCCTTATATTAGTTGTAATATTGCAATTGCTCTGCTAATTTATTTTACTGCTGCTTGCTTTGCCAATCTGAATTTTTTTGTCATTCCTGTTTGTGTTAATTTGTTATGTGCTGCTGCATTGCCTTGTCCCTTGGTACATATATCTGATCTCAGTAGATTTAAGTTAGCTTAAGAGGGGGTAGACTATATAAGAAACTAACTACGATGAATTGGAAGAAATGCATTGAGAAGCTATAAGAAAATGGTTTGGCAAAAAAAGTAGTGTACAGTGGAGAAAAACTATTTTTGAAAGAGGATGTGAACAAATTACAGAAAGCATGTTTGGATAGGACTTTTTGGATATAATGAAGAACGAAGGGAGATCTCTAAGAAGTAAAGAAAGTTTTGTCTGCAAAATACTGCAGTAAAACAAACCCTGTCCTTTACTTGTGTTATCCCACTATGTGTTTGTGTACTCTTGTGTATTTGTCTTTTCCTGTCTTTGTGTGTTTAGCTAATAAGATTTATGTTGTAGAATTTTTCAAATACTAAGTTATTTTCTTTGTAAAGATGTTTAGACATTATTTATTCTGTTCGGTTTTAATGCTCATGTGTGAAATTAATGTTTCGGAAACTATTCTCATTATTTTATATATTCACTAATGTCATAATTCCTGTAACACTGATGTATCTGTTTATTTCTATTCTTTTGTAAAGCCTTACTACTACAAATTTATCTGTATTGTTATTTTCTTTAATACTGCATTTTGTACCTTTGTTATTGTATTCTCATGTTACAAAATTGTAATTGACACCAGTTCATTAAATTTCTGATGGTCATAGTATATGCAAAAAGTATATGCAAAATATGTGAGAAGTTGGGACTGTTAGTGTTTGGACGTGTGTTAATAATTCAGCAAGCGACTGATTAACAGCATTGTTGGTCCTAAGGACAATTCCAAAAACTTTGTGAGTGCACAGGTGGTGGTTTATGGACTTGCTATATTGTCTGCAAGACTTCTAAGGATAATTCCAGAAACTTTGTGAGTGCACAAGTGGTGGTTTATGGACTTCCTATATTCTCCACAAGACTCTTTGATGGTGATTGTGCACCTGCACAGTCGCAACAGATGGCTGTTGGCCGTCTCTACAAGAAGTACAGTGGGTCTACACCTTTGATGACCCACCAATACCATTATTTATACAAGGACTGCAGTGGGTCTGCACCTCTGGTGGCCCACCAATACCATACTCTCTACCAGGACTACAGTGGGTCTGCTCTCTGATGACCTACCTAGCAATATTCTTCAAAACTTCGACTGACTCTGTTGTGGGTTTGCTCTGTTGTGACCCATTACCTGTCTGCATGTCGAGAGTCAGTACTGTCTTTCCGTTGGAAGGACAACACTATTTCTTCAGGACTGCATGGAAATCCACTACTTCCGTGTGCATTTTCTTTTACTCCTCAGACTTTGAGAAAAACACTGCTATTTTACTGTGATAAACGATCAGGACTGTCTTTATGGACTGTGAGAAAATTTTAGTTTTTGACCAACACTGTATCAATAAGTGTGTGCATTTGATTTCTTTGTTATTGTAATTGTGAAAAAAATTTTAACAAATATGTATTGGCCAGTGCCCAAAACAATTTGTAAAATTTTTTGTGGGGAACATGGGGGCTATGTAAGTAGGCTATTTAGATTTTCTTATTGGTAACGCCACGTAGCGCTCTGTATGAAAATCACTGGCTGTGCTGTGTGCAGTCTGTGGCTAGTTTGCATTGTTGTCTGCCATTGTAGTGTTGGGCAGCTGGATTTTAACAGCGCGTAGCGCTGCGCAGTTGGAGGTGAGCCGTCAGCGGTGGTGGATGTGGGGAGAGAAACGGCAGATTTTTGAAATTTGTAAGACTGGATGTCAGGAACTGCTATATATATTATGACTTTTGAACACTATTAAGGTAAATACATTGTTTGTTCTCTATCAAAATCTTTCATTTGCTAACTATGCCTATCAGTAGTTAGTGCCTTCAGTAGTTTGTATCTTTTATTTAGCTGGCAGTAGTGGCGCTCGCTGTATTGCAGTAGTTCGGGTAACGAAGATTTTTGTGAGGTAAGTGATTTGTGAAAGGTATAGGTTAATGTTAGTCAGGGCCATTCTTTTGTAGGGATTTTTGAAAGTCAGATTGCGTTGCGCTAAAAATATTGTGTGTCAGTTTAAGCACAGTCATGTATAAATGTTCAAAGGGGACGTTCCACTAGGTCCGTTCTGAATCACTAGAAGAAACAGCCTCTCTTAGGTATGACCTCAAACTGAGAGCCATGATATGGAACCCTCACTAACTGGTGTTGCAGGTTGATACGCCACGAAGGAGAGTATACTGAGATGTGAATTTATATTCTCAGTGCAAAAGAGCTTCCCATTACTTTCCCAAAAGGATCCGAGGTGATCATAATATTCCAGTATACTAGAGGTTCTTTTCTCAATAAGTGCTGTTCCCAAAGCATTGGTCATATTGCCAATTCTTCGATATTTTACCTCTGAGAAAGTAGACCATAAATTGCTCAATTTAAATATTTTTCTTGTTTCAAGTGATATTTTCATGTACGTATTATTCAGAATTTTGAGTATGTCACCCGGAGATAACACGCCCTAAGTACAAAATTATATACTACATGAGGGAATACACGGCAGATAGAAGATGTGGCGAAGAGCACCACACTTTAGATTCCGTTGTTGTCTATGTACAGCTTCACCTCTGCGATGATTATATCGTTTTTCTTAACAGTAATTTTTGAGACCTTCAGTAAATAATAAGTCTAGAATGACGGGGAAGATCACAAAATTCACTTGTCCTTAATTTAAAAATGGCTTGAAATTTAAAAGTTACTCACCCTAAGTTTCAAACGATGGGAAGCTCACTGATTGTTCAGTGCAGCAGAGCATTACCATTCGGTATCACTACTATAAAGCACTTGTTCTAACTTTAAAACTGTATAACCTACTGTTGCAGCCTGTATGGTTGTCAAACGCTCATCACTGTCGTGTATAGTGGCGAAAGAAACAGGAGGAGTTTTCACTTGCCTCTTTATTTAAACACTTCGATCTCCACACCGCGCTACACCGAACGGTAGGGCTTCGCTGGCTACTGTCAACTTCCGCTCAGGGCACGTTGCACCGTGGTGAGTCTCTTGAAGTTGTTACCCGACTTTCGAAAATATACACTACTTTCGGAGTTCTTCATAGGTATACGACAGTTCTAGAGTCCTCTGTACAAAATTTAATAGTCATGCAGAATTTCGCTGCCAAAACAATAATACTTGGCAGAATTTTAATCTTGTAAAAAAATAATTGCCAAATTTGCCAAAATTTGTGTGATACATGCAATAATGAGGGACCCATTTCTACAGTCATGAGAAGCTGACACCTGACTTTGGAGAAACATATATTTTTTTCAGAGTTCTTATTAAATGTGCTATAGTTCTAGAGTCTCTATAAAAAATTTTAATAGTTCTTGGAATTCTGCAAAAAAAAAAAAAAATGGAAGGCACTACCACAATTCTGAATATCTGTAAAGTTAGCAACTGATTTTCGAGAAATATATGTTTTCTTTTCAGAGATCTTTATAGATGTGCTATAGTTGTAGAGCTCTCTACAAATTTTGAGCAGTTACGTAGAATTTCGCGAAGAAAAAATTATGACCACATTTCAGAATAGTTGACTAGCTGTGAAGCTGGCACCCAACTTTCGAGAAACACACATTTTTTTCAGAGTTCTTGATATGCTATATTTCTAGAATTCTCTGTACTAAATTTGAATAGTTCTAAGAATTTCGCGAAGAAAGCACTAGTAATGGGGAAAATTTTAATGTTGTAAAAAAAATATTTGTCAGTTTGCGAAAAAATTGTCATCACAACAAGAGTTCTACAGAGAAACCTTAATGATATTTTTTGTGCAGATTATAATTTATGAGATAACTGCAGTAATGAGGGGCCTATTTTCACTACCGGAAATGTACGAAATTGCACTAGAGTTCTGATGATAGTTCAGATCACAGTTCCGGATAACAACCCAAAAGTTTTTCAAAGAACCTAACGCAATAAAAAATGTTTTGTATTTGTGGGGATCCACACCCTCCAGATGATTAATAAACGGCTCTGAGCACTATGGGACTTAACATCAGAGGTCATCAGTCCCCTAGTACTTACAACTACTTAAACCTAACTAACCTAAGGACATCACACACATCCATGCCCGAGGCAGGATTCGAACCTGCGACCGTAGCAGTCGCGCTGTTCCGGACTGAAGCGCCTAGAACCGCTCGGCCACCGTGGCCGGCGATTAATAAACGTAAATATGGTCCGTAGTAGGCTGCAATGCGATGTTTATTTAATCACGCTGTTGGCTAATTTCGACTAAGCGTCATTCATTGTCAAGTACGTTTGTAACATCTGTATTTCATGTCATTTTCAAACCACTCTTAATGACACATCCACTATGTGATCAAAAATATCCGGACACCTGGCTGAAAATGACTTACAAGTTCGTGGCGCTCTCCATCGGCAATGCTGGAATTCAGTATGGTGTTGCCCACCCTCAGCCTTGATGACAGCTTCCACTTCCGCAAACATACATTCAATCAGGTACTGTAAGGATTCTTGGGGAATGGCAGCCCATTCTTCACGGAGTGCTGCACTGAGGAGAGGTATCGATGTCGGTCGGTGAGGCCCGGCACGAAGTCGGCCAAAGGTGTTCTATAAGATTCAGGTCAGGACTCTGTGCAGGCCAGTCTATTACAAGGATGTTATTGCCATGAGACCACTCCGCCACAGGCCATGCATTATGAATAGGTGCTCGATCGTGTTGAAAGATGCAATGGCCTTCCCTTAATTGCTCTTCAACAGTGGGAAGCAAGAAGGTGCTTAAAACATCAATGAGGGCTGTGCTGTGATCGTGCCACGCAAAACAACAAGGGGTGCAAGCCCCCTCCATGAAAAACACGACTACACCATAACACCACCGCCTCCGAATTATACTGTTGACACCGCACACGCTGGCAGATGACGTTCACCGGGCATTCGCCATATCCACACCCTGCCATCGGATCGCCACATTGTGTACCTTGATTCGTCACTTCGCACAACGTGTTTCCACTGTTCAGTCGTCCAATGTTTACGCTCCTTATACAAAGCGAGGCGTCTTTTGGCATTTACCGGCGTGATGTGTGGCTTACGAGCAGCCGCTCGGCCATGAAATCCAACTTTTCTCGACGGCCGAAGTGGCCGATTGGTTCTAGGCGCAACAGTCTGGAAACGCGCGACCGCTACTGTCGCAGGTTCGAATCCTGCCTCGGGCATGGATGTGTGTGATGTCCTTAGGTTAGTTGGTTTACGTAGTTCTAAGTTCTAGGGGAGTGATGACCCCAGAAGTTAAGTCCCATAGTACTTAGAGCCGCTTGAACCATTTGAACCAACTTTTCTCAACTCCCGCCTAACTGTCGTAGTACTTGCAGTGGATCCTGATGCAGTTTTAGATCGGAAGCAGTTGACCTAGGGATGGTTAAGAGTGTGGAAATTTCGCGTACAGACGTATGACACAAGTGACACCCAATCAGCTGACCACTTTCGGAGCCCGTGAGTTCCGCGGAGCGCCCCATTCTAGTCTCTCATGATGTCTGATGACTACTGAGGTTGCTGATATGGAGTACCTGGCAGCAGGTGGCAGCACAATGCACCAAATATGAAAAACGTATGTTTTTGGGGGTGTCCAGATACTTTTGATCACATAATGTAAAAGTGACACCTTTTAAGATCGTATACTAAACTTTTCTCTACGTACAATAATCTTTCGTAAAATGACAGAATATGGCTACTTTTTACTTGTAATTAAGAGTGTTTTTAAAATGACATGAAATACAGATGTTACAAATGTGCTGGACAATGACGCTTAATCGGAATCAGCTAATCGCACGATTAAATAAACATCGCATTACAGCCTACTACGGACTATGTTTACGTTTAGTAATGCAACTTGTTGTTAAGGTAATCGGTTATAATTGCAATAATATGGGACCCACTTCACTAAAATGTAGCTTTTCGTTCGCAGGCTAAGCTTTCCTGGACTAGTCGTGATCGGTGGATGCTGGTACAAGCCACTACACATTATGTCGACTGTTACTATGCTTCCGACTGCTGACAACCCCAGCAATCGAATCTTAGTCGCCATTTTTAGTCTACTTATTGCGTTTATTACAACAGCTTTGATTTAGTTTTATATTCGTTGCTACAGTTAAGTACCGGATTTCAAGATAGTTCTGTCTATAATTTGGTTTCACGAACTCCTGTTGCTTCAACGTTCCATACATACTGGGGTTCTCCAACATTTAGAGATACATACGCTATTTTTCTCACAGAGCAGTTCAGATGCGTCATACAATGCAACCACCTTTTGTACCTTCATACTTTCACTGTCAGAGTTGGAAAATAGGGGTGGGGGTAGGACCCTGTTCGCTTAGAGGAGGTAAAAGAACAACGGGCTCACGCAATGTAATCAATTAGTTTACATCAGCTCAAAAGACACACACTTATTGAAGCACCAGTCATCATTAGTCGAAAATCATCTCGTTGATGAGAGGATGAGTGCTGTCGTGGACCTCACTTGTGATGCTGCAGCTACTGTGGTTTGGTGAAGATAACTTTGTTTCCTGGTTTTTGATAACTGTTCTGGACGCGTGTCAGAACTCATACTGTGAACTTGGTAATGATTTAACGCCATCCAGCACTCCTTAAGTGTACATTTTAAGGTAAAAATTAGAAACAAAATGCCTCAGTCGGTTTACGTTTGCGATGTAGACCTATAGTTGCATGCATGTTGATCTATTTTTTTCACACCCAATACAGTGTCGCGATTCTGCATTGCATCGATTGGACAAGCTCTTGATAGGCTGAAAGCGACTGAAATGTGCAGTTTTTGAACCGGTGGACCATTTTTCCTCTTTCTTGAGTGAAACATATTCAGCTGACTCTCTTCGTACTGAATCCAACGTATGCATACAAGGTGAGAGCGCAGAACACACAATGCGAACGTGCCGATGACGATTTAACGCTACCCTACAGTCCTTGGGCTGCACTGGTCTGCATGACGCACAAAACTTCAGTCATCTTTCATATAAACAGAAGGCGATGTAGTATTCAGGCGATTTTAAGCGATTGCTCACATAAATTGTAACTGCTTTAGATTGTACACTGGAAATCAGCATCTCAAGCAAGTGGATTTCTTATGATACTGTCTTCCAGGGTTTACATCATGTGGACCTGTGAGCCATTGAGATCAGTGTCACTATAAGGACGGTGATCATAGCTGCTTTACTGTTAGACCTTGTGGGAGTGTATCTGTCAGTAAGTTAATTAGTTAGTCAGGTAGTTCCATGTTTCATAGATCGTTTAATGATTCCTTTACCGAAATGACGTGGAATGAGTCAGTTTACAGGACGTGTATACATGGTTAGTGTTAATGCTCATGAATACATTGTTATTTTTAGTCCTACTTATGCAATTACACATAAAAACAATGTTGTCTATTCTTAATTTTTGTAATGGATACAGGAACGAATCCAGGGTTTTGATCTGTGGAGGCTGCAGTCATAAAAATGTTGTATCAAAGAGATGCATCATTTTTTTTAGTGAACAAAGATGTTTTCTTAATCCTTCTGTTGCCTATCATTTTGTAGTGGGAAGTGCCAGAATTCACACATTTTTATACTGTGACGCAGTATTCTCTTTAAACTGCCGTATATCAGGCTGCAAACAGTTAAAAAATCTGAAAAAAATGACTTACCCGCAAACGATTGTAGTTTATTATGGTGGACACAGTTTTTGTACTTCATCACTTTAAATTGTTTATGACGCACCAAATAAACAGTTTCTCTTAAAAATATAAGTTTATACCTTTTCCCATATACCTAACACTAGAATTAATTCCAAGAAGCATTACTAACACCCTTAAAATCTACATAAATTTCTGAGTAAAGTGAAACCAAAAAAATGTAATCATTATTAATTTTAGAGAGATAATAAAAATAATAACTGGAGAGCACCTTACAGGCTCTCCCACTTCGGTGTTACATAACATTCGTGCTTACGCAAACAGTGACTCGTTTAAAAGATCAGAAATAACATCATTAACTTCCTGAACTACTGCTACTGTCAATAAAATAGTATATTACTAAAATTTTCCAACAGTTCATTAATTTTATCGTCTAAAGCCTCTACTTGGACTGGACTCAGTTTTTAAAAATAGGTGACGAGAGTGGATAAAATAAACACACTGCAAATGCTAATGTAAAGAAAATAATAACACAAAAACAAGTGTTTTAAGCTGCGATTCATGAGCGTAGCTTTTGAAAAGAGCATCGATATTCAAACATAACCATTAATTATTTGAATATTTAAAACTGAAGGACACTACACATCCATAAACTTTTCTCTTCCCAGCGCGAGGAACGGGCGCAGACCACTCGAAATATCTGAACGTTTGAAATACTGATCTGTATACTTTCCAACAGACGTTTGCAGGGTCCTATACTCCTGTATGAAAGTAGCGCTTGTAACGTTTAAAACATCAGTCGCTTTTGATCCATCATGGACCTGGAACGTCAGCTGGTCAAGTAATTGCCAGTTAAATTCGCCAACAACCGTGTAATTGAGACGTTATTGTATTTTATTTTGATTACTAGTATCGGCATTCCACTATGCCATCTTCAGGCCCCATATGCAACTCTAAAAATAGACGATACTGTCATACAGTGCCATATATTCCTGGCTGCCGTGAATTCAAAATCGTATCCCAAGCGCTCTCTCACTCTCTGACATTGCAACAGTTGAAATATTAGGTTTCGTTTCATACAAAAATATACTAAATCTCTTTAATACAGTAATAACTGGACTGAAAGGTTGTGACCCTTCCTATCAAGAACTATTATTCTAGATACGTATGTACCGTCTGCATGGACAACTATTCGCCTGAACTTGAGCTATTTCTCTTGCACATGCTGCTGCCCATAAGTAAATGTTTTGAGAACATCCCTGCGAGCTACGTCTCAACTGTCCCTTTATCTACAGCACCGAATGTAAAGAATTTTAGTAATCGTTTATAACTTAGTAAAATTAACGGAGTATTTTATTCAAGATGTTTGAGGTTTTTAATGAACGATAGATGATTATAAAAGGTGCCTGTTTAAGGACTTTGGCTTCACTTCGCATATGGCGTGCCAAGTAGTCATTCTTTTGCGAGGGCGTGAGGTATACACAGCACTGCAGCTAAAAGTCGGGTTGTCGCTTCATGATGGCAAACGATTTATGTGCGGGACAGGATCCACGTTCTCATGAACTCACACTATTCATTTGAGAGTAATTGAGTGTGTGGATCGATATTTACAGTGGTTGCGTGCATGGAATAGAGGATGAACAATTTGTCATTGCTGTGTACATATGTGTAGATGACTGTGCACTATGTGTGTTTGTATATTATGTGTGTGGTTTTTCCTCGCCTCTTGCTGCTAGTCCATCCATTTCTCATGTATTGTATTTAGAAAAATGATTAAAATGTGGAACTGTATAAAAATGAGTGATGGGTTTACATAGGAACAGAAAAAAATTGTAAAAAATTGAGTGTTGAAAAATTCATCATAGAAGACTCTACAAAATTACTGTTAACAAATTTTACTGCAATAAAGGTTAATGAATTGTGAATTAATCAGTTATAACGGTATTATTATTTTTTACCTTTCCCTACAGAGAGAAGATTATTGTTTGTAGCAGATCTGATCCCCTCCCTATGGTGTCCAGCACGAGACTGACTTCACCTACTCAGGTGCTCTGATTATAAAATAAGGAGGGAGGGGGGAGGAGGAGGAGGGCGGAGCTTTAGTTCCATTGGTCCAGAGGCTGACATTACTTTCCCATCACGAGACCATGCGACTGGCTCCTGTAAGTCATTATCAATGTATTGAACAAGTGTGAGGTAGTACATCTGGTAAGTTGTGGGTGACTTTGAACATACCACATATCTGTTCATGGATGGGACTCCTGGAAGTCCTTATCAGTGAACCCTGATAGTCAATGTCATCTAGAGCTGGCACAAATCAACTGTGTGGCCAGACCTGGCGGAGGGAGGGGAGAGTGTTGACCCTGAATGTACAGTTGACTCAGCTGTACCATAATAGTCCCTCTCAACGTTAGGTGTAACCTTAAATGGGAATCCTTATCAGCTGCATCTGCAGGCTAGAAGAAGAGGAGGGCCAGAGAGGAGATGACTTTGCATATACCACATGCAGTTGCATGGGCAGGATGGGGTTCCCCTTGGTAACCTTGAATATAAGTCACGCATTTGTGTAATCTGACACCAGAAGACATGTCATCAAACCGGTTATAACTGCCTCTGTCTCAATATGCCCACTATTCAACCACTACTTACCGTTTACAGCTCTGTCTTGTCACCAGAAGTGTGGGTTTTCTGTCGCCTTTTCCCCCATTCCCAAACTGGCATCACTATCTTGCTTCTATGTATGGTAAGTTATTGCATTTATTTAGGTTTCATACGTGGGTTGGAACTTAAATAGTGGCAACTATTTATTCACAACCAATACTAAAGAGTTACATGTTTGCAGCTGTTGCTGTCCATGTGTAGAAACCGTTGCCAGCGATGTGGTAGGCGTAGAATACCGTTAGCAGAGCCTGCTCTGTTGATGGTGCGCCGAATGAGGTGGCCGAGCGGTTCTAGGCGCTACAGTCTGGAACCGCGAGACCGCTGCGGTCGCAGGTTCGAATACTGCCTCGGGCATGAATGTGTGTGATGTCCTTAGGTTAGTTAGGTTTAAGTAGTTCTAAGTTCTAGGGGACTGATGACCTCAGAAGTTAAGTCCCATAGTGCTCAGAGCCATTTGAACCATTTTTTTGTTGATTGTGCGAATGGAGCGGTTTACTGCCTGTCGAATCCCTGGAACAGTTCTGAAGCGAATGCCACAAAGTGGTTCCTCCATCATTGGAATCAAATCAAAGTCACAAAGACTAAAGTCCGGGGAGGATGGTGGATGGTACAGTACTTCCCAGTCCCACCGACCGAACAGAGCAACCGCAGCTTGCACTGTATGCGCCCGCGCATTGTCGTGCAAAATGATGGGTGGGTTGCGCAGAAAATGTCGTCGCTTCTTTCGCAAAGGTGGTCGCAGGTGATGCTCCAAAAACGAACAGTAATATTGTGAATTGATGGTCTGTTGTGGAGGAACGTAATGCGTTAGGATAACACCATCACAGTCGTCATCGAGAATCACCATAACTTTAGACTGCTCCATTCGCACCATCAACAGAACAGGCTCTGCTAACGGTATACTACGCCTTCCACATCGTTGGCAACGGGTTCTACACAACACTGGTGACTACTTTGAAGGACAGTAACAGGTGCAAACATGTAACTCTTTCGTATCGGTTGTGAATAAATACTTGCCACTATTTAAGTTCCAACCCTCGTATTTACATGGCATTGCAGTACCCTGAATGCTAGAATCTTCAAAATTATATTCCTGCTTACATCGTTTCTATTCCGCAAGCACAGAATCTGCAGTAAGAGCAAGGGAAACACCAGTAAAACGAACTTGCTACTATTTACATGATACTCTACTTACCACAAAATAACCACAGTTGTTGAATGTGAAGTAATCATCAATCCGATATTTATCTGTAAATGAGCTATTTTAACACACTTGTTGATAATAGACCTGCAACGTAAATTCCATTGAGCAGGAGTCAGTCTATCTAGTCATTTACATCAACTCCTAATCTTCCGATTGTACCTTGCATGAAAACTGAACTTCGCAGAGAGAAAGGTCATGTTACCAGCCAGAGTTACTTTTTATACCTCTGAGTAACCTGAGGTCCACAGCAGCTCCGATAATGACGCCATTGCCCTTTCTGTTAGTGTGTTATCTCTGTCGACCTTGCTAAAACTCTTTAGCGATGTTTTACTTACGCCTGATACTTGGTAATTTAGTGACAGTTCCCACCTTCCTTTTTTTCAAAAAGCGCTGTAACAATTTTTCATTTCTCAGACGCTAGTAAATGATATTTGAAATGAAAAGTAGCTGAAACAGTTAACCCTAAAAGCGTTCAATGTGAGCCCTATTTACCCCACAATAGACGTTTCGTCGATGGGTGAGATTTTGTCATGCCTTGGTCAGCACGTTTGGAGTAACCTACTCCTGTTCCTCAACTACAGCAGGTCATAAGGTGGCAGAGAAAAATAAATCGTACCGTATAAGTCACTCCAAAAACTTGACCATTTTAAGTCAAATCAGATGAACAGGGAGACACAGCATTCAAGATACTTTTTTCAATCGAGCAAATGGGGGTGAATTATTTTGTAGAAAACCACGCAGATCTTGTTGTCAAATTATGTCCTCTGCTTTATCTAGAAACCGAGGAAAAGGCAAAAAGCAGTATTCAATTTTGGGCAGCTGCTTTCATTCTGCAGTACGAGTTGGAATGTTCTGTCTGTCTGATATGCATCTCATTATTGGTTTAAGTTCCCACTCAGGAGCTACGTAGATTCGTCGCTGATTGAAAGCTGAAGAAATTCTTCTTCCTATAGCAACGTTTCGTTTCGATATTGGCATTCAAACCATAGTCTGTATGGTTTATAGTTCAGAGCTTCAATTATAATGAAGTCACTTATTACGAATTCACAGATAGTCTTCCTAAAAGATTTTTAGAGGCCATGAGTCCAACATTCAATATAGACCGGCTTGGTTGTACGTTACTCATCTCTTTATAATCACTTGTAGTGTTTCATACTGATGATCAGCAAACCAAGCAAAAAATTAGTCACCCCAAGACGCATCACACTAATGCTGTCTAACACCGCATATAGGCTTGATAATGGGCTCAGTTCTGTGAGGAAAGCAGTCGACAGGTTTTTCATGTGTGCCACATCCAGCTCCAGCCACTCATTGAAAATTAGATTCAGTAAGCTACCAAATTGTGGGAGTGTTGATTGCTACATTCCGTCGACTGTTCCATTTAGTTCCAGACATTTTCTATGACATCATCGTCGGATGATTTAGCAATCCTGTCGGTATGTGACATGGCGCCTCAGTATTAGTCAGAAATGTAGGTCAAGTAATGCATGCAAACAGTCCTGTGAACATATCTACACACATCAAAAAAAGCTTTGCATCACCCCAGTTCCTAGAACTCCTGAAGATAGACGTGTCACGGACATTGTCCCTTTGACTCTTCAGAGATGCCACTAAACCCGCCAAAAGATGGAAACAACCATGCATGAGAAGCGCCTATAGATGGAGAGGGTGCGACAGCTGATCAGTTCCAGTCATTACACCTAGAAGGAGGTACACGGCTCTTGTTGTCTGTAGTTCAACCATGCCTAGAGGGTCAATACAGCGGTTTGATCGCGTCCGCATTGTTACTTTGTGCCAGAAAGGGCTCTCAACAAGGGTAGTATCCACCTTGTCGGAGTGAACCAAAGAGATGTAGTTCAGACATGGAGGAGATACAGAGAGACAGAACTGTCGATGACATGCCTCTCTCAGACCGCCCAAGGGCTACTACTGCAGTGGATGACCGCTTCCTATCGACTATGGCTCGGGGGAACCTGGACAACAATGCCATCATGTTGAACAATGTGTCTACTGCAGCCACAGGACGTCGTGTTACGACTCAAACTGAGCGCAATAGGCTGCATGATGCGCAACTTCACTCCCGACGTCCATGGCGAGGTCCATCTTTCCAACCACATCACCATGCAGCGTGGTACATTTCCTTCAGATTAACTAGATCGCTCGACTAGAGTGGCCAGCATGTTCTCAAGACATGAACCTTATCCAACATGCCTGGGATGGATTGAAAAGGACTATCTGAAGTGTCGGCAGAGGTGCCAACACCGTGTTGTTTGAGGAAGCCGAAATGCACGCTATAAGCTCACGCAGGATGGCGTGAGGTCTGAAACAGGATACTTAATGAATGCTATAAAGAAAAGTACGTAGCTGCTGGAATACTTTAATCCACAATTGGCGAACATTGGTCTTGTTACTGTACATGCTTCATTAGATACGTAGCAAAGGATAAATGGCGCCTTGCTAGGTCGCAGCAATTGACTTAGCTGAAGGCTATGCTAACTATCGTCTCGGCAAATGAGAGCGTAATTCTCAGTGAACCTTTCCTAGCAACCTTGGCTGTACAACTGGGGCGAGTGCTAGTAAGTCTCTCTAGACCTGCCGTGTGGCGGCGCTCGGTCTGCAATTACTGACAGTGGCGACACGCGGGTCCGACATGTACTAATGGACCGCGGCCGATTTAAAGCTACCACCTAGCAAGTGTGGTGTCTGGCGGTGACACCACACTATTTATGGACGACGTGACCCACCAACCACTGCGAGATCCACGCCAAGCTGAAATGCGTCAATGGATGCGGATAAGGAGGGGCATATGGCCAGCACACCAGTCTCCTAGCCGTTGTCAGTTTTAGTGACCGGACCCGCTACTTCTCAGTCAACACCGCACTTGCCAACAGCGTTCGGCAGCCGGGGCGGTCACTCATCCAGCTGTTAGCCAAGCCCGACAGTGACCTTGCTGACCTGACGGGAACCGGTGTTACCATTGCAGCAAGGCCGTTGGCGTTCCCTTTAATACTTGACTTTAAACTGATTGTGCCATAATTCTCGTACTTATCTGCCCTTACAATCTGTCGAATAATGTGGATGATATTTTTCAAGAAGTCTGATGCTATATTTCCAGGCTCAAATCTACATCAATTCTCGGCAAGCCATCTGACGGTGTGTGGTGGAGGGTATTTCTTGTACCACTAACTGATCCCTCCTTCACTGTCTCACTTGTGAATTGTACATGGGAAGAATAATTGTCGGTAAGCCTCTGTATTAGCTCTAATTTCAAGAATTTTCTCGTCTTAGTCATTTCACAAGATGTACGTGGCAGGCAGTAATATATTGTCGGACTCTTCCCGGCCGGCCGGAGTGGCCGTGCGGTTCTAGGCGCTACAGTCCGGAACCGAGCGACCGCTATGGTCGCAGGTTCGAATCCTGCCTCGGGCATGGATGTGTGTGATGTCCTTAGGTTAGTTAGGTTTAATTAGTTCTAAGTTCTACGCAACTGATGACCTCAGAAGTTAAGTCGCATAGTGCTCAGAGCCATTTGAACCATTTGACTCTTCCCGGAAAGTGTTCTCTCGAAATTTCAGCACTGCACAACGCCTCTTAAGTTTTTGCTTCTGGAGTTTGTTGAGTATCCTTGTAACGACTAAACGATCCCGTGACGAAACGCGCCGCTCTTCGTTGGATCTTCTCTGTCTCTTCTATCACTCGTGCCTGCTAAGGATCCCAGACTGATTAAGAGTACTTAAGAAACGGTCGAACAAGCGCCTTGTAAGCTACGTCTTTCGTGGAAGAGTTACAGTTCCTTAAGATTATTCCTATGAATCTCAGTCTGGCATCTGCTTTTCCTACCACGTATTTGTTTTCTGTGGCCGTTCCACTTAATGTCGCTCTGGACAGTTGTTCCTAGATATTTGACTGTAGAAACTGTTTCTAGCAATTTGTGATCAAAAGTTCAGTAGTGTATTTCATTCCCTTTTTTTTTTTTTGTCATCAGTCTACTGACTGGTTTGATGCGTTGATGCGGCCCGCCACGAATTCCTTTCCTATACTAACCTCTTCATCTCAGAGTAGCACTTGCAACCTACGTCCTCAATTATTTGCTTGACGTATTCCAATCTCTGTCTTCCTCTACAGTTTTTGCCCTCTACAGCTCCCTGTAGTACCATGGAAGTCATTCCCTCATGTCTTAGCAGATGTCCTATCATCCTGTCCCTTCTCCTTATCAGTGTTTTCCACATATTCCTTTCCTCTCCGATTCTGCGTAGAACCTCCTCATTTCTTACCTTATCAGTCCACCTAATTTTCAACATTCGTCTATAGCACCACATCTCAAATGCATCGATTCTCTTCTGTTCCGGTTTTCCCACAGTCCATGTTTCACTACCATACAATGCTGTACTCCAGACGTACATCCTCAGAAATTTCTTCCTCAAATTAAGGGCGGTATTTGATATTAGTAGGCTTCTCTTGGCCAGAAATGCCTTTTTTGCCATAGCGAGTCTGCTTTTGATGTCCTCCTTGCTCCTATGTGTGCGCAATATGTTACATTTATTTACGTTCCAGGCCAACTGCTAATTCCTGCACCATTTATCAATCCTCTGCAGAACGCTCTATACGTCCATACTGCGTTCTGGAGTTACTACTTTTTTATAGGCAAACGTATTATCTACGAACAGTCTTAAAGAGTTTAATGTGTATAGACTGAACCAGCTTCAGTCTATATGCATAAAACCATATCTGGTACTGTCCGCTCCGATAGCTGAGTGGTCAGCGTGACGGATTGTCGTCCTACAGGCCCGGGTTCAGTTCCCGGCTGGGTCGTGGATTTTCTCCACTCAGGGACTGGGTGTTGTCTTCATCATCCTTCACCCCCATCCGGCGCGCAGGTCGCCCAATGTGGCGTCGAATGTAATAAGATCTGCACCAAGGCGGCCGGGCCTGCCCGGAAGGGGCCTCCCGGCCAATGACGCCAAACGCTCATTTCCATATTTGGTACTGCATCATTTCAATAGTATAAGTTCAGGCTGGATCCCAAATTTACATTCAATGCTGAGGTGCTATTCCAGAACATGGAGAACCTCGGCAAGTCTGTTGATGTGTAATGGGGAATTTAAAGGAGACTGGGCGGCAGAGGGAGCTTGTATTGAGGAGAGAGGCATACCATGAAAGTCCGCGCAGTTGTGTAAACCTTTGTGCTATGATGGCTTCGTGGCTAACGCACCTGCCTAGTAAGCAGGAGACCCGGATTCGATTCCCAGACATTGTACAAATTTTCACTCGCACTTCAGTCCATATACATAAAATCATATCTGTATGAGACCAGTAAAGTCTCTAGAACTGTGTTATTTAGGTCTTAAAGAGCTTCCGATACTTTCTACTATATGATTTATGTACAGTGTAAACAGTAATCGTCGTTTCACACATCCTTGGGGTCCTCCGGAAATTACCTTTATGTCTGTCGATGTTGTTCCGGTAAGAGTGACGTGTTGAGTTGTACCTCCAAAGAAGGCTTGAATCCAGTCGCAAATCCGGTCCGATACTAGGTAAGCTCGTATTTTTTTTTCTCTAAGCGATGTCAAATGCCTTTCCCAAATCAATGAACGTGTCATCAACCTGAGCACCCTTATCTACAGCGCTGTGGACCTCATTGAGGAACAGAGCGAGCTGAGTTTCTCAAGATCTCTATTCGCGAAATCTATGTTGATTTTTATGGAGAAGATTTTCGTTCTCCAGAAACGTCGTAGTTCATGAGCATAAAACATGTTGCATAATTCTACAATAGACTGACGTCAACGATATAGGCCTATAACTATGTGCATCCGTCCTACGACATTTGTCTGAAAACGGGAATCACCTGCACTTTTTTTTTTTTTTTTTTTTTTTTGCAGTTGCTAGGTGCTCATCGTTGCTCCAGTGACCTACGAAAAACTGCTGCTAGGATTGGACCAAGTTATTTCGCATAATCTCTGGCGAGTCTTACAGGGATCTTATCTGGTCGTGGCGCCTTTCCACTAAAAAGCAATTGTAGCTGTTTTTCTTTTCTGAAATCAGTTATCTCAATATCTTCCGTTTCGATGAATGAAAGGAGGGTCCATATTGCGATCTTCCGTGGTGAAACAATTTTGGAAGACTGAATTGAGAATTTTGGCCTTCTCTCTGTCATTTTCCGTTTCACTGACATTATGGTCACTGAGCTACCGAATAGATATTTCTAACCTCTTATTGATATTAAGATCAAAACCTCTTAGGGTATTTAGTCATATCGGTTGCGAAAATTTTACTTTCAAAGTCAATGAACGCTTTTTTCATTGCTCTCCTTAGAGTCATTTTCGCTTTGTTCAGCTTTTGTTTGTCAGCTAGTTTTTGACTTCTTTTGAAAACAGGATGCTTTCTTTGGTTCAAATGGCTCTGAGCACTATGGGACTTAACATCTGAGGTCATCAGTCCCCTATAACTTAGAACTACTTAAACCTAACTAACCTAAGGACATCACGCACATCCATGCCCGAGACAGGATTCGAACCTGCGACCGTAGCGGTCGCGCGGTGCCAAACTGAAGCGCCTAGAACCGCCCGGCCACTCCGGCCGGCGATGCTCTCTTTGTTTGTTTACTTAGCAGTTTTCTAACTCGGCTGTTAAACCAAGGTGTGTCTTACACATCCCTTTATTCCTTGCTCAGAACATGCCTGTCAAAGGAATACTGAAAAATACTTTCGAATTTCTGCCATTTGCGCTCCATACCTTCGTCCTCAGCTCTGAATAGTTGTTGCTGACTATTCACATAATCTACTGTTGGTACCTTTTCATTCTCGCTAAGCAAAAATATTTTCCTTCCTTTCTTAACATTCCTTGCAATTCACGTATTCATAGACGCTAACACAGCCTTATGATCACTGACACTCTCCTCTACGTTAACAGATTCGATATGTTCAAGTCTGTTTGTTGCTAGAAGGTCTAAGACGTTATCTTTACGAGTTGGTTCTCTAACTATCCATTCAAAGTAATTTTTGGACAACACATTCATGGAAAGTCACACTTGTCTCAATGATTTTAGAAATTCCAGAAGGAATGTTGTATGTGTTTTCTGCTTTATTTAATCGTAAGTCTTCTGAAGCTCCTTAAAGTCATACTAACACTGTATACCTCATGTCTTCCATATCGATAGCCATTACTTCTTCTGTTTTCATACTTATTCTCCCTCTAGCAAGAAGCCTTCAGTATACACTTTCCATCTGTCCACTCCCTTCTCTTCGTTTAAAAGTGCCATTTCTCTTGCGGTCTTAATGTTGCCGCCTTTGCTTTTAATTTCACCGAAAGCTGTTTTGACTTTTCTATTTGCTGAATGAGTCCTTCCGACGATCATTCCTTGTTCGATTCTTCGAAAGCATGTGAACCCTGAATGTACCCGATTATCTCTACCCGTGGCTCTAATGCGAGTATTACAGTGTACATAATTTTGCCATAGATCATGCATAGGACTTCCTTGACTAAAGAGTCGCCATTACACCGATGTAAAGTTTTTCGTCCTAGCTGTTCGAAATGGATGCCAAATTATTAACCGCTGCAACAAAAGTATTTAATTCAAATGGCAGTGTGAGTATATTGCTCGGAAGGGCAAAAAAATGAAAGACGTGTGGGAAAAACTGCAGATATCGAGGTAAAAGACGTAAAATGCTAACGAAAATAATGTTCCTGATAGTGTGCATACCACGAAAAAGATTAACGGGTGGATAAACAGAAGAGCTTCGATAAATGAAGCATTTCAAATTCTCGTACTTCGGTATAAATCTCCTCGGTACAGCTTACGAAAACACCCAAGCACAACTGGCAGTGCATAAAGGACGACGAAAAAGTTTCCGTTTGAGGGAGTTGCTGCAGCGAATACGCTTATATATATGCACCGACGAGTAGGCATATGTTTCTTTCTCACGTATGTGCGGTAAGTGCGGAAATATGAACTATAGCGACGTTAGTCTAAAATGCGTCCAAAATGGATCAACATGCTGTCATTCTTTCCCTGGCTGCCGAAGGACAAACACCGGTAGACATCCATCGGAGAATGAGGAATGTGTATGGGACAGCATGTCTGTCGAAACCCAACGTTGTGGAAAAGTGCAACAAGGGGTACTGCTGCTTCGTGTAAACGCACGTCCCCATAGCGCTCATGCCGTAACGCGGATGTTACGCCCAGTGGGAGAAACTTGAGAACCCTTCCTAAAGTCCTTACCTCTTCAAATGTGTTTATCAAGCCTTCGGTCTCTTATAAAAGTCCTCGATGGGTCTACGATACCTGTCGAACAAGGATGTGCAGCAGGACTGCTTCACGCAATAGGAGTGTCTTCCATCTGGTGTTTCGGTAGGATGATTGCCTCAGTGCTCACAGAGACATTGCCTCATTAGGATCTAGGCTGTAGTGTCTTCGAACAGAAACTTTTTGATGGCCCATTATATTATAGAAACTGGTACTGCACTTTAATATTGTCTAAGACATTTAGTGCAAGATGTGTCTGACAAAAGCGCTGTTATAGCTCAGTGTCAAAGACTTCAAAAAGACCTTTTAGGAAGATCTTTTACTGAGCCTTAAAATAGGCAAGAAGATGCTATGCGAGTTCGCTTTCACCTGATCAGCGTTTTTCAAATTCATGATGTTCGGCAGGTACTTACTTTATTATGTTTGAACTTAGAATATGTTCTTAATGTGTAAAGACTATGCACATGTTTCATAATTCTGAATGTCCTTTCCTTTACAGCTGTCTGGTAGGTGCGTAAAGGTGAGTAAAAACAATAAGAAGTCTTACGTAAAATCAATAAGCGGTTCGAAAACCTCTGTTCATTCACTCAGAGACCATACTGAAACCGAAACGGAAGATAACAGAGAGAAGGCCCAAATACTGAATTCCGTCTTCCGAAATTGTTTCACCGTGGAAGATCGTAACACGGTCTCCCCATTCAATCATAGCACGACCGTTAAACGGCAGATATTTAGATAACCGCTTTCCGAGCGGGAAGGCGTGCCGGTCCCTGGAACGAATCCGCTCGGCGAGATAGTATCGAGGTCCGGTGTGCCGGCCAGTCTGTGGATGGTTTTTAAGGCGGTTTTCCATCTGCCTCGGCGAATGCGGGGTGGTTCGCTTTATTCCGCCTCAGTTACACTATGGTCCTTAAGGCGGTTTTCCATCTGCCTTGGCGAATGCGGGCTGATTCCCCTCATTCTGCCTCAGTTACACTATGTCGGCGACTACTGCGCAAACACTGTCTCCAGGTACGCGTACTCCACAATTACTCTACCACGCAAACATTTGAGGTCACACTCGTCTGGTGTGAGACGTTTCCGGGGGGGTTCACTAGGGGCCGAATCGCACAATAACCCTGGGTTCGGGGTGGGGCGGCGGTGGTGTGAGTGGACTGCTGTAGCCTGTTGTGGGGTTGTGAACACCGAGCGTAGAAGGGTAATGCTCTGTGGTTGTGAACCACTGAGGGCTACGGCGGGGAGGAAGCCTCTCTGTCGTTTCTAGGTCTCCAGTGCAATACAATACAATACAAGATAATCGCTCGTGGAACAGAAAAGGAACGAAACTCGCTTCGTAGTGGAAAGGCATCAAGACCGGAAGAAGATACCTGTAACATTCTACAGATACTATGCGAAAGAACTTGTTCCCTTATAGCAGCAGTTTGTCGTAGATTGCTAAAGTAACGACAGGTAATTAGCAACTGGGAAAAAATAGAAGAAAAAACTCAGGTCATTCCATTTTCCAAAAATGGTCGTAGGGCAGATACACATTCATTACAGGCCTATGTCGTTGACGTAAATCTGTTTTACAATTATGGAACATGATTTATGTTAAAGAATTATGGCATTTTTGGAGAACGAAAAACTTCACCATAAAAATCACCGCGGATTCCGCAAACAGAGATCTTGTGAAACTCAGCTCGCTCTGTCCCTCCATGAGATACGCAGCGCTGTCGACAACGGCGCTCGGGTGGATGCCGTGTTCCTTGACTTGAGGAACGCATTTGCACCTGCCGTCTAGCGTAAAAATACAAGCTTACCAAGTATCGGACCGGATTTGCAACTGGAGTTAAGACTTCATTGCAGATAGAACTCTCTCTTAACGGAACAAAGTCGACAGATCTAAAGGCAATTTCCGGAGTACCGCAACAATATAGGATCGTTATTGTTTACTATGTATATAAATGATTTGGTAGAAAGCGTCGGAAGAATGTGCGCTTATGATGTGGTTGTCTGCAAGAAAGCAGTAACGCCAGAAGACAGTATCGATTTGTGGAATGACCTGCAGAAAATTGGTGAATGGTGCAGGCTCTGTCAGTTGGCCCTGAATGTAGATGAATGTATTCTGTACAGCTACACTATTGAGACAAATTGCTGGAAACAGTATCTACGTTAAATGTCTAGCAGTATAGGTAGCAACCTCAAGTAGAATGACTACATCAAAGAAATAGCAGGAAAAACAGACGCCAGACAGATTCACAGGAAGAATCTTAACTAAATGTACTCATCCATTAAAGACGTGGCTTAGAAGGCAGTTGTTCGACTGATTCCTGAGTATTGTTCATCAATATGGGACCTTTACCAGGTAGGACTGATAGAAGAGCGGTGCATTTTGTCACTGATACTTTAGTCCGCACGACAGTGTTCCAGAGATGCCCAATTGCGGTGGCAGACCCTACAAGAGAGGCGTTGTGCACACAGAGGTTTTATGTTGAAATTTCCAGAGAGCACTCTCCGGGAAGAGCCGTACAACATTTTACTTCCTCCCACAAACATCTCACGAAATGACGGAGACGAGAAAGTTCGAGAAATTAGAGCTAATATGGAGGCTTACTCCCAGGTTCCCGGGTTCGATTCCCGGCGGAGTCAGGGATTTTCTCTGCCTCGTGATGACTGGGTGTTGTGTGATGTCCTTAGGTTAGTTAGGTTTAAGTAGTTCTAAGTTCTAGGAGACTGATGACCATAGATGTTAAGTCCCATAGTGCTCAGAGCCATTTGAACCATTTGAGGCTTACTGACAATCATTCCCCCCAAACACCATTCGCGAACGGAACGGGGAAGCGGGTATTAGTTAGTGGTACCATTAGTAGTACCGTCCGCCACAGGACGTTAGGTGGCCTGGAGGGTATGATTTACACTACTGGCCATTAAAATTGCTACACCAAGAAAAAAGTGCAGATGATAAACGGGTATTCATTGGACAAATATATTATACTAGAACTGACATGTGATTACATTTTCACGCAGTTTGGGTGCATAGATCCTGAGAAATCAGTACCCAGAACAACCACCTCTGGCCATAATAACGGTCTTGATACGCCTGGGGATTGAATCAAACAGAGCTTGGATGGCGTGTACAGGTACAGCTGCCCATGCAACTTCAACACGATACCACAGTTCGAGTAGTGACTGGCGTATTGTGACGAACCAGTTGCTCGGCCACCATTGACCAGACGTTTTCAATTGGTGAGAGATCTGGAGAATGTGCTGGACAGGGCAGCACTCGAACATTTTCTGTATCCAGAAAGGCCCGCACAGGACCTGCAGCATGCGGTCGTGTATTATCCTGCTGAAATGTAGGGTTTCTAAGGGATGGAATGAAGGGTAGAGCCACGGGTCGAAACACATCTGAAATGTAACGTCCACTGTTCAAAGTGCCGTCAATGCGAACAAGAGGTGACCGAGACGTGTAACTAATGGCACCCCATACCATAACGCCGGGTGATACGCCAGTATGGCGATGACGAATACACGCTTCCAATGTACGTTCACCGCGTTCTCGCCAAACACGGATGCGACCACCATAATGCCGTAAACAGAACCTGGGTCATCTGAAAAAATGACGTTTTGCCATTCATGCACCCAGGTTCGTCGTTGAGTACATCATCGCGGGCGCTCCTGTCTGTGATGCAGCGTCAAGAGTAACATCAGCCCCGGTCTCAGAGCTGATAGTCCATGCTGCTGCAAACATCGTCGAACTGTTCGTGCAGATGGTTGTTGTCTTGGAAACGTCCCCATCTGTTGACTCAGGGATCAAGACGAGGTTGCACGATCCGTTACACCCATGCGGATTAGATGCCTGTCATCTCGACTGCTTGTGATACGAGACCGTTGGGATACAGCACGGCGTTCCGTACTACCCTCCTGAACACACCGATTCCATATTCTGCTAACAGTCATTGGATGTCGACCAATGCGAGCAGCAATGTCGCGATACGATAAACCGCGATAGGCTACAATCCGACCTTCATCAAAGTCGGAAACGTGACGGTTCGCGTTTCTCCTCCTTACACGAGGCATCAAAACAACGTTTCACCAGGCACCGCCGGTCAACTGCTGTTTGTGTATGAGAAATTGGTTGGAAACTTTCCTCATGTCAGCACGTTGTAGGTGTTGCCACCGGCGCCAACCTTGTGTGAATGCCCTGAAAAGCTAATCATTTGCATATCACAGCATCTTCTTCCTGTCGGTTAAATTTCGCGTCTGTAGCACGTCATCTTCGTGGTGTAGCAATTTTAATGGCCAGTAGTGTAGATGTGGATGAAGATGCGTGGCAGTAACACAGTAGAGACGCTGAGCTGCACTGTCAGCCGACGCGGACTCTTCGAGTATTTGCTGCACTAAATAATTATAAAAAGCGTTGTTATTAAGCTATTTTTAAACGTCTACAGGTGTTATAAATATAATATAAGTGTTGTTAAATTAGTGGAAGTGTTAGTGAAGTATAAAATAAGATTAAACGGTGTAAGAAGCGTATTTTTCTTCTCGCACCTGTAGCACGAATCCTAGGCCTAATTTCAAGCACGCGAATCGTAAGTAAGCAGTGAATTAAACTTATAGGTAAACGTTTTCAGTTGGTATAAATATATTATAATTGTTGTTCATTAGTGGAAGTGTTAGTGAAGTGTTAAATAAGATTAAACGGGGTAAGAAGTTTATTTTCCTTCTCGCGCGTATAGCACAGATTTTAGGCTTAATTTCACGCGCGCGTATCGTAAGTAAACAGTGACTTAAACTTATATGTAATAACCAGTTTTTTTATTCATTACTCTTTCAATTTATTTATATCTGCCTGAATAGTTTCTAGGGTCCTTTGTTTACGTATTAGTCAGTACTTAAATCAGTTTATACGATTTCTGTTTTTGCCATGAGTGAGAAGTGTGTGACATGCCGTAGGATCGTTAGTTCCGGGGTATGATGTGATGGGTGTTGTAGTTTCTTTCATTGGGGCGAATGTAGTGGCATGGGAAATGGGGACATAAATGAGGCTCACCAGTGGCATTGTAGGATCTGCAGTAGAGATAGGAAAATACTGGAACAGGAAGGGATAATTGCAGCTCTTCAAGCTGACCTAGACAAGGCAAGGGAGGATCTGGATAGGTTAAAGAGGGAGAAGGGTGAACAGAAGTGGGAAGTGGCAACAGGTAATAGGGGGAACAGGCAAAGGAGAGCATCAGACAGCTTTGTGATAAATCTTGAAAATAGATTTGACCTGTTGCCTCAGTCAGAATCGGATGAGCCTCATGTAGCTGAAGCTGTACAAAGGGCACAACAAGCTTTCAAGGACTTGAAAAAGGTAGGGAAATTTGTAAACAGAAAGAAAGTTCTGTTGTTAGGTAATTCCCATGGTAGAGGTGTTGGCCAACTACTGCAGGAAAATCTAGGTCCAGAGTGCCAGGTCGCAAACTTTTTCAAGCCTAGTGCAGATCCGGGTCAGGTAACAGAGGATATAGGTTCTTTATGCAAGGATTTCACGAAGGAAGATGCCGTGGTTGTAGTGGGTGGTCCGGAAAACAGCATTGACAGAGACTCTGAATATTCCATAGAGAGTGACCTGGTGAATATAGCATCAGCAACAAAGCATACGAGTGTGGGATTTGTGTGTGTGTTGAGACGCCATGATCGGCCTCATTTGAACTCTTCTGTAGGGAGGGTGCACTTGGAGTTGGAGTGGCTGCTTAGGACGGATATAGGGTCCCATATTGGTTTGATTCCTGTGCATGCTATTGATAGGTGGGACCACACTAGGCATGGCCTTCATCTCAATAGGAAAGGGAAGGGAAAATTGTCTGGGTTTACTGCAGAAAACTTAAGGGGGGACACTGTCACAAGTGGTAAAATACCAGTGGTCACAGGTGTCAGAGGGATGCCTTTTTTAGGATAGGGAAGGGGGATAGAAAACGAGTTTTAAGAGAGATTGGCAGACACTCTCAGTTTGAGAAATCAGATGAACAGGAGTCAGATTTTAGCATACAGCCTCAATTTAAACAATGTTTAACAGAAAGTAATCAGAAACTGCCAGTTCATCTTCACCAAAGCAGTTATAATCCCATTAGTATGCAGTATCAGTTATCTTTATTACACCAGAACATTCCGGGACTCAATAATAAAGTTGATGAACTACTCATTTGTATCGATGAAATGAATTCATCTAACCAAATTGACGTAATCTGCCTCTCTGAACATCAAGTGACCACTGGTATAGATATGTTAGACATTTCAGGATTTAAGCTAGCTTCCTACTTCTGCAGAGTAGATATGGATGGAGGAGGAGTTGCCACATTTATTAAAAACTGCCATAAATTCAAGAACATTGACATTAATAAATTCTGTTTAGAGCAGCATCTAGATGCATGGGCAACAGAAGTAGAGTTCCATAACAGATCCTGTATAATAGTAACTATTTACCGAGCACCTGCAGGAAATTATAATCTATTCATCAATCATCTAGAAGCTCTTTTGGGTTATTTAACAGGAAGAAACAAAGAAATTTTGATTGTTGGTGACTTTAATACAGATTTTCTAATTCAATCTTCCAGTAAACATTTACTGCAGTTAGTAATGTTGTCTTTCAATCTAACTCACACTGTAAACTTTCCAACTAAGATCACTAAGTCCTCAAGGACAACCATTGATAACATTTTTATAGACAAATCAAAGGAACAAAATAATATCATAAAATCTGTAATAAATGGACTATCAGATCATGACATGCAGCTCCTTGTTTTAGATGTAAATACTAAGCAGATTATCAAGACTGCTAAATCTGAGTACAGGAGAGTATTCAATCAACCAAAAACTGAGTTTTTTAGAAAACTGCTCAAAGATATGAACTGGAAAGATGTTTATAGTGCTCATGACATGAATGAAAAATATAACACATTCATGAACAATGTCAGTACCATGTTTGAAAACTGTTTTCATCTAAAAGTTACTCAAATTAAACAGAAGTCTATAATAAAACCATAGATCACACAAGGAATAAAGATTTCCTGTAAGACAAAAAGAAAAATGTATCTGTCGACCAAGAATGGCTCCAATACTGATGATTTCGCTAAATACAAGGAATACTGTAAAATATTAAAAAAAGTAATTCAGGCATTTAAACAAATGAACTACGAGAAGAAGATAGCAATGTCAGGGAACAAAATAAAAACAATATGTGATATAGTGAAAGAGGAGACTGGTAGAACCAGAAAGGAACAGGAGCAAATAGCACTAAGGGTAGATGACACATTACTAACCAATGGGCATAGTGTGGCAAATCTATTTAACAAGTACTTTATGTCCGTTACTGATAGAATGAGATTGTCAGGATCAGTAAAGAATGCCCTTGAATATCTGAAACTAGCCTTTACAAATAGCTTCAGGTACATGAATATGTCACTCACTTCACCAAAAGAAATAACTTCCATAACAAAATCTTTAAAACAAAGCATTCTAGTGGTTACGATGAAATATCAACAAAGTTAATTAAGGCATGTTCTTGTGAGTTTAGTACACTTCTAAGTTACTTGTGTAACCAGTCCATTATAACTCTGGGACATTTCCTGACTGGCTGAAATATGCAGATGTTAAGCCTCTATTCAAGGAAGGGGATAAAGAGATGCCATTAAACTACACACCAATTTCACTTTTGCCGGCATTCTCAAAAATTTTAGAAAAAGTAATGTACAGGCAGCGTCTCAACCATCTGACCACAAATAACACATTAACAAGAACACAGTTTGGATTTCTGAAGGGTTCTGATATCGAAAAGGCTACTTACACCTACAGTGAAAATGTACTTAATTCATTAAATAACAAGCTACAAGCAGCAGGTATTTTCTGTGATTTGTCAAAGGCATTCGATTGTGTGAACCACAACATCCTTTTAAATAAATTAGAATTCTATGGTGTCACAGGCAGTGCTGCAAAATGGTTCAAGTTATACCTAGCTACCAGGAAACAAAGGGTGTCAGTGCAAGGGACTAGTGAATTAAGTCATCGGTCATCATCAGAATTGGAAGAAATTACATGTGGTGTCCCACAAGGATCCATCTTAGGGCCATTGCTTTTTCTTGTGTACATTAATGATCTCTCATCAGTTACACTGCCAGAAGCAGAGTTCGTTTTGTTTGCAGATGACACAAGCATTGCAATAAATAGTATGTCGAGTGTAGTTCTAGAAAGATCTGTTAATGATATTTACATGGATATTAATAAATGGTTTAAAGCCAACTCACTGACATTAAACTTCGAAAAGACTCACTATATGCAATTCAGAACCTTTAAGAGGTTTCCACCCAGCATATGCATAAAGTACGAAGAAGAGCAGATAGAAGAGGTTGACAGTCTTAAATTCCTGGGACTACAACTTGATAATAAATTCAGTTGGGAGGAGCACACCACAGAACTGCAGAAACGCCTTAACAAATCTGTATTTGCAATTCGAGTATTAGCAGACATAGGCGACATAAAAGTGAAAAAGCTTGCATACTTTGCCTACTTTCATTCCATAATGTCATATGGTATAATATTTTGGGGTAACTCTTCAAGTCAAACAAAAGTTTTCAGAGTCCAAAAGCGTGTAATACGTATTATTTGTGGTGTAAACTCACGGACGTCTTGTAGAAACCTCTTCAAAGAACTGGGTATACCAACAACTGCCTCTCAGTATATTTAGCCCTTAATGAAATTTGTCCTAAATAATCTCTTTTTCCAACAAACAGCTCGGTTCATACATACAATACCAGGAACAAAAATGATCTGCACAAGGACTTAAAAGTACTTACTTTAGTTCAAAAAGGGGTCCAATACTCAGGAACACTCATCTTCAATAATTTGCCAACAAACATAAAAAATTTAGTTACAAATAAAGATCAGTTTAAAAGGAGCCTGAAAGACCTACTAGTGGCCAACTCCTTCTACTCCATGGAACGAAAAACTAATCTAATCTAAGTCAGTGTCGGCCGCGTGTGGCTGCTAGGTTTGTAAACAGTGAGTCAGGACCTGTCTTTTCACCGCCAACAGGTAGTCAGCCGGCTGCACCTTGCAATGGCCCGGGGTGGTTGCCAGCCACGACAGCGCGGCACAGTGCGGCGAAGACAGGCTTGCCAAACCTCTCCCCTCTGCCGGCTGCTCTACTTGGCGGCCGCCGCATCTGAGGCACTGCTGAACTCGGCGCGAGGCGGCTTGGCGGCTACACGCAGTAAATATCCTGTCAAACACACATTTGCTCGTACGGCGTTAAGCTGAAGTGCTAAGGTAGCTTACGATACGGAAGCCAGCCTGCTGGAGAAAAAAATCGCAGCTCGTGTTTTTATGCAGGGATTTTTTATTTTTTAAACTTTGGTGTGAGGAATATCTTCAGTCTTCTGATTTCATGGATACAGTCCGGCTCGCTTTCCACTGCTGCCTCAATTTCTTCGTCTCAGAGTAGCACTTACACATAGTGTTCTCTTTTAGCGATGCGCGAAGCATACAACCACTACCACCGTCATACCTTAGCGAAAGATCTTGCTGAAAACCCAAGGAAATTCTGGTCTTCCGAAAAATCGGTAAGCGGGTCGAAGGCTTCCATCCAGTCACTCACTGATCAGTCTGTCCTGGCAACGGAAGACAGCAAAACGAAAGCTGAAATTTTAAATTTAGCATTTGAGAAAGCTTTCACGCAGGAGGTTCGTACAAACATACCGCCGTTTGAGTCTCGTATAGATTCCCGTATGGAGGACATAGTGAAGCAGCTGAATGGGTTGAAAATAAATAAATCGCCAAGTCGAGATGGGATTCCAATTCGGTTTTACAGAGAGTATTCTACTGCATTGGCTCCTTATTTAGCCTGCATTTTATCGAATCTCTTGCCCAAGTTAAAGTCGCGAGCGACTGGAAAAAAAGCGCAGGTGGCGCCTGTATATAAGAAGGGTAGAAGGACGGATCCTCAAAATTACAGACCAATATCCTTAACATCGGTTTGTTGCAGGATTCTCGAACATATTTTCAGTTCGAATATAATGAATTTCCTTGAGACAGAGAAGTTGCTGTTCATGCATCAGCACAGCTTTAGAAAGCATCGCTCCTGCGAAACGCAACTCGCCCATTTTTCACATGATATCTTGCGAACCATGGATGAAGGGTATCAGACGGATGCCATATTCCTTGACATCTGGAAAGCGTTTGACTCGGTGCCCCACTGCAGACTCCTAACTAAGGTACAAGCATATGGGATTGGTTCCCAAGTATGTGAGTGGCTCGAAGACTTCTTAAGTAATAGAACCCCGTACGTTGTCCTCGATGGTGAATGTTAATCGAGGTGAGGGTATCATCTGGAGTGCCCCAGGGAAGTGTGGTAGGTCCGCTGTTGTTTTCTATCTATATAAATGATCTTTTGGATAGGGTGGATAGCAACGTGCGGCTGTTTGCTGATGATGCTGTGGTGTACGGGAAGGTGTCGTCGTTGAGTGGCTGTAGGAGGATACAAGATGACTTGGACAGGATTTGTGATTGGTGTAAAGAATGGCAGCTAACTCTAAATATAGATAAATGTAAATTAATGCAGATGAATAGGAAAAAGAATCCCATAGTTTTTCAATACTCCATTAGTAGTGTAGCGCTTGACACAGTCACGTCGATTAAATATTTGGGCGTAACATTGCAGAGCGATATGAAGCGAGACAAGCATATAATGGCAGTTGTGGGGAAGGCGGATAGTCGTGTTCGGTTCATTGGTAGAATTTTGGGAAGATGTGGTTCATCTGTAAAGGAGACCGCTTATAAAACACTAATACGACCTATTCTTGAGTACTGCTCGAGCGTTTGGGATCCCTATCATGTCGGATTGAGGGAGGACGTAGAAGCAATTCAGAGGTGGGCTGCTAGAATTGTTACTGGTAGGTTTGATCATCACGCGAGTGTTACGGAAATGCTTCAGGAACTCGGGTGGGAGTCTCTGGAGGAAAGGAGGCATTCTTTTCGTGAATCGCTACTGAGGAAATTTAGAGACCCAGCATTTGAGGCTGACTGCAGTACAATTTTACTGCCGCCAATTTATATTTCGCGGAAAGACCACAAAGATAAGATAAGAGAGATTAGGGCTCGTTCAGAGGCATATGGGCAGTCATTTTTCCCTCGTTCTTTTTGGGAGTGGAACAGGGAGAGAAGATGCTAGTTGTGGTACGAGGTACCCTCCGCCACGCACCGCATGGTGGATTGCGGAGGATGTGTGTAGATGTAGATGTAGGTAGCTGTTATTACTCTAATCTCAGTAGCGGCATGTGCGTTGGAGTTCGGGGCGCAGCACCTAAGTCTCCCGCTTGCAGAGAAGGGACGCAGTTCCCCCGTTCAAACTACGTGGTAGCGTACTTGCTTCAGGTCGAAGCTGTAAAACGTTTTTCTGTCATAAGTGATCAGGAAAAATGACTCGGATTATCCTTCTGTTGCTTAAATACGCATTAGAGGTTTTTGTACTACCATGGGTAGTGTTACCCAAGGTGCACCAAGAGGAGGAGACCTGTCTCAGGTTTTACTTTACAGAAAACTAATTGTACATGTTGCATTCTTGTAATATTTTGCAGAGGGAGACGAAGAGACAGAAGCAGATTGAGAAGGCTGTAGGTTGCAGAAGTTATTCGGAGATGAAAAGGCTTGCACAGGATAGCGTAGCATGGAGAGCAGCATCAAATCAGTCTTCGGAATAAAGATCACAACAACAACACTGCTCCCTCTAGTACCAAATAAGTATCGTACGTAAGACTGCTTAATTATTTTACACCAGTCACTCCCAAATGTTTTTACACATGTCCTGCCATCCATACGAGGCATGTTTAGAAAATAAGAGTAATAGATTTTTATATTTTTTTAAGAAAGGGCTTTGAAAAAATTACAAGATATTGTAGATATTTTTCCACATAAACGGCGTGCCGTTCAGTGTATTTGGTGAGCTGTGGCAAAAGCTCCTTTATGTCCTCCTCTAAGAAATCTCCCGCCAGCTCCTTCCCACACTTCGGAACTTCATTCTGCACCTGCTCGTCGGTTGAAAATTTAATCCCACTCACGTGTGCCTTCAGGGAGGTGAGAAGATGCCAATCTGAAGGCGCCGGTCAGGACAATACGAGGGGTGGGTGGGGGCGCGGGAGGGGGGGTTAAAAACATCCCAACCAGATGAGCGCAAGGCCGCCTTGGTGCTTCAAATGACTATGAATACAATGGGACTGAATATCTGAGGTCATCAGTACCCTAGAACTTAGAACTACTTAAACCTAACTAACCTAAGGACATCACATACATCCATGCCCGAGGCAGGATTCGAACCTGCGACCGTAGCAGTCGCACGGTTCCGGACTGAAGCGCCTAGAACCGCTCGGCCACCGCGGCCGGCCGCCTTGGTGGCTAAGGCTGCGCGAGGACGGGTGTTGTCGTGCCGCAAGTACGCTCCTCTCGTCAGCATTACTGTCATTTTGTTCTAAATGTTCCTTTTGAGTTTTTTAAGGGTCTGACAATGTTATTTTGCATTGATGGTCTCCGCCTGAGTCATAAATTCGACCAAAGTGATACCTTTCTGGTCTCAAATCATTGAGGCCATGATTTTTTTTAATCGAAATTGTGATTTTGAACTTTTTGGCACATGGGCAACTGCTGTGGCGCCACTGTGATAACTGTCTTTTTGGCTCAGTCTTGTAATGAGTCAGCCACGTTTCATCTCCAGTCACAACAAGGCATCTGCTACACATAATACAGTTATATTTGACTTGATTCCTGAATCGTCAATATTAGGAAACTACAGAAATATTTTCCATCTATTAGGTGAATGAAAACAATGATTTACTTACTCCCTATCGCTGGTTAAATGTTGGACGCGAATCTAAACAATGGCAATTATCGGAGTCAACCTGATCGTCACTATAGTACGTGGTTCATAAGAAAATATAATCAGTGATACTGCCACTAGGTACACGCCAAGCTGTAAGTAAAGGAAAGCAGTGACACATTACCTCGGATCTCTCAGCAGAGTGCATAGAGGGGAGCGACATGTTCTTGTCAATTCAAAAAACATAGCTTGCTCTCTCAAAACTAATATTTCATCCAAACTACTAGGTTCAGAAGAAAGTGTAAAATGAATGGTATAGAGCGCTTCACGATTCTATATCAGTTCAGCAACATTTATTTTTCGAAGTAAAGCAGACAGTGCAAACTGTTGGGTGATGGCTGAAAGGTTCTCACGCGAGGAAACAGATTCCGGGACTTCACGTGGTCACTGTCGTGTATGATAGTACAGGGTGTACATAAAGTCTGGGAACACTTTCAATTATTTACTGCACAAGAACTAAACATTGTACAGATGTCATACATATTGCATTTGGGAGAGAAACTCTGAAAGTGGGCTTTTTTTTTTTTTTTTTTTTTTTTTTTTTGTTACAAACATTCGATATGCGAACCATGAGTAAACCCGCCAGACGTTAATACGGTAATCGAATTCTTGCCACACCCGTTCCAGCATGGCATAGTCGACTGTGGCAGTCGCTTCCCGATTCTCTCCCAGAGCTCTGCTACATCACGTGGTAGAGGCGGTTCATACACCAGACATTTAATGTGTCCCCAGAGAAAAAAGTCACACGGAGTGAGATCTGGTGATCGGGGAGGCCATTTCACGAAACAGCTGTCCGTACTGTAGCACGGCCGATCCATCGATGTGGCAGCTCCGTGTTCAGGTACCCACGAACTTTACGATGAAAATGGGGTGGAGCCCCATGCTGCTGAAAGGTGGACGGAGAGTCCGACTGCATTTGAGGCATCAGCCATTGCTCCAACATGTCCAAGTAGGAAGATCCAGTGATAGTGTTCTCGGTGAAGAAGAATGGGCCGTACAATTTTCGACGTGACAAGGCACAAAAAACATTTAGCTCTGGGGAATTACGTTCAAATTCAATGCATTCGTGTGGGTGCTTTGTACCCCAAATTCGACAATTATGCCTGTTCACTTTCCTATTAGTGTGAAATGTGGCTGCGTCGCTAAAAATTAATTCCATCCCCACTCTCATTCAGTTATTGCAACTCCGAACAAAACTCAAAACGCTTGTCTTTGTCATCGTCACTGAGCTTCTGCACTAGCTCCAATTTGAATAGTTTCATAGACAGCTTCTGCCGTAGGACTTTCCACACTGCCACACTGCCATTGAAGCCATTTCGAGTTCACTGGACGCAAGGCACATCGATTTCTTTGAACTCCTTTTGAATGCCTCTCGTACGGGCTCCACATTCACTTCACTCATCCTGGGAGATCCGCTTCTCTTTCCCGGGCACAAGCAACCCGCAGTAACGAATTTGTTGTGCCAGTGGTAAATGGCCTTCCTTGTTGATGGTTCTAAACATCCGTTGAACAGCTGTAGCACACTTGTTTTTATCTAACTCCAACACACAGAACCTCGCTCCACACCTGAACTCGCCATATTTGCGACAAATCGGCAAATTACCAAACTAAGCTGTGGCGGTATACATGAAAAAAAAAAACATTCAGATTTCTCTTCAAAATGACAAATGTATGATATCTGTACAATGTTTGGTTCTTGTGCAATAAATAATTGAAAGTGTTCCCGGACTTTATGCACACTCTGTATATGGCATCATGAGATGTTTCCCAGAGTCTGCGGTTTCCTGGGGTTAATCGTTGACACGCACCGCATTGGTGCTTTGTCCACGAAGTGCCCATTTTAGATGTAGCGAGAGCAACCACTGAGCATGGATATCAACAAGAATCCTGCCATTCTGTACACCGTTCAAACTCGGGTCCAAACTAACTAATTGTTTACTCTTATCTGTGCACCATATCCGGAAGACTTTTGCAACATTTCCATCTATTTTCAGGCTTCAAAGCACTTTTATGTTTGACACATTCGTAATCCTTTTCATTCGTTTTACTGGGAGACGTCGGATGCTATCATTCGCTTCCTGGCTGTCGTCCTATGCTGACTATGAAGTTTAGAAACGTAAGTGTCGGTTTTTGGTACAGCATAAGCTGTTAGTTTCATATTTCAGAGAGCGTACGCTGAGCAGTCGCACTTCTCTAGTTGCTTGTGCATCATGGATGCATAGTTCATTGTGTTATTTCTCTCGTTTATTTAAAAAGAAAAGGCAAAACTATTAGTGGAATGGGCAGAAAATGCAAAGCTTGCAGTAGATTCTGGAACATGTACTGTGCTCGAGTATTAGGAATCACTTCGAAGAAAACGATTTATCCGCAAATATCCAAAACGGATTCAGAAATATCTTTCTTGTGAAACACATCTAGCTCTTCATTCTCCCGAAGTAATGACTTCTATCTACAGGGGACATCAAAGCTAGTCCATAATTTTAGATTTTTAGAAGGCTTTTGACACCGTTCCTCAGATGCGAATTTCAATTAAGTTGCGTGCCTAAGGAGTATCGTCTCATTTGCGTGACAGGATTCGGATTTGCTGTCGGAAAAATAACACTTCGTAATAACTGACGGAATGTCATCGAGTAAAACAGAAGCAATCTGGCGTTCTCCAAGGAAGTGCTGTAGCCCTCTTGTTTCTGATCTCTGCAAACGATTTAGGAGACAATCTGAGTATCCCTCAGACTGCAGAAAATGCTGTCGTTTACCGTCATGGTAAATCATCACATGATCAAAACTAATTGCAAAATCTTTTATACAAGGCGTCTGTATGGTGCAATAAGTTGCAACTGATTCTAAATCATGAAAAGTGTGAAGCCACCCTCATGAGCACGAAAAAGAATTCGCTAAATTTCAGTTACAAGATAAATCACACAAATCTGACGGCTGTAAACTCAACTAAATACTTAGGGATTACAATCACGAGTAACTTAAATTGGAACGCTCACATAGATACCGTTGTGGGGAAATCAAACAAAAGGCTGTAATTTATTAGCAGGACACTTAGAAAACGTAACAGGTCTACTAAGAGAACTGGTTACAGGATGCTTGTCGACCCTCTTCTGGAGTGTTGCTGTGCGGTATAGGATACGCATCTGACAGGAGTGACGGACAGCATCGAAAAAGTTCAGAGAAGGGCAGCTCGTTTTGTATTATAGCGAAATAAGGGAAAGAGCGCCACGGGTATGATACACGAATTGGGGTAGCAGTCACTATAACAAAGGCGTTTTTGCAGCAGGAAAAATGGCTCTGAGCACTACGGGACTTAACATCTGAGGTCATCAGTCCCCTAGAACTAAGAACTACTTAAACCTAACCAACCTAAGGACATCACACACATCCATGCGCGAGGCAGGATTCGAACCTGCGACCGTAACAGTCGCGCGGTTCCGGACTGAAACGCCTAGAACCGCTCGTCCACAGCGGCCGGCTTTGCAACAGGACCTTGCCAGGGAATTTCAATCACCAGCTTCTTCCTCAGATTGTGAAAATATTTTGTTGGCACCCACGTACACAGGGACAAATGAACATCATAATAAACAAGATAAATCAGAGCTCGCACGGAAAGATTTAAATGTTCGTTTTTCCCACGCGCTGTTCGAGCATGGAACGATAGAGATGTAGCTTAGAAATGGTTCGATGAACCCTCTTCCATGTACTGTGATTTGCAGAGTAATGATGTAGACGTAGACGTAAATTTGGTGAAGAGTGGGTAGCGCTCGTACGTTTTTATTTAGAAGCTAAACCATTACTAATGCAGATTAGTTTCAAAAGAATACTGATACAAAATAAACTGCGTCGCTACTGCAGTTTCAGTGCAAACGGAGAAAAGCCTATCCTTTAGGCGACTGAAACTAAGTTCCGTTGAACTCAGTTGCTGCCTTCTTATTAAAAGCCAACACTTTCGAAAATATAATATTACTATGCACGGACATATACCGAACATTCAGCTGACTCCGCCTGTGCAGCTGTTTCGTGATGACAATGGAAAACTTCTTCCGACATCTCTCTGGGAGCTATCACACAAGCTTGAAGTGGCACTGTCACTGTGGCTACTGAATGAATGACACACTGAATACCACTATCACGCACTTCAAAATGATTTTCTGAGAATATCTGAAAAATCTGCACGACGGATAAGTTATCACTGGTCTGTAGAGCTTTAGTGTAGTAATTACTCGGACTTTCGTGATGCCTGCCTACGATTGACGGCTTTTTGTCGCACTATTGTGTGTTTGTGTGCGTTTGTCACAAAATAAGCATCAAACGAAAAAAAACTACAGAGAACGATACTTGTCTAGCTTGAAGGGGGAAACCAGATGGCGCTATGGTTGGCCCGCTAGAAGGGTCTGCCATAGGTCAAACGGACATCAGCTGCGTCTTTTTAAATAGAAACCCCCACTTTTTATTACATATTCGTGTAGTACGTAAGGAAATATGAATGTTTTAGTTGGAACACTTTTTTCGCTTTGTGATAGATGGCACTGTAATAGTCACAAACGTGTAAGTACGTGCTATCAAGCAACATTCCGCCAGTGCGGACGGTATTTGCTTCGTAATACATTACCCGTGTTAAAATGGACCGTTAGCAACTGCGGAAAAGGTCGATATCGTGTTGATGTATGGTTATTGTAATCAAAATGCCCAACGGGCGTGTGCTATGTATGCTGCTCGGTATCCTGGATGACATCCAAGTGTCCGGACCGTTTGCCGGGTAAGTACGTTATTTAAGGAAACAGGAAGTGTTCAGCCACATGTGAAACGTCAACCACGACCTGCAACAAATGATGATGCCCAAGTAGGTGTTTTAGCTGCTGTCGCGGCTAATCCGCACATCAGTAGCAGACAAATTGCGCGAGAATCGGGAATCTCAAAGACGTCGGTGTTGCGAATGCTACATCAACATCGATTGCACCCGTACCATATTTCTATGCTCCAGGAATTGCATGGCGACGACTTTGAACGTCGTGTAAAGTTCTGCCACTGGGCACAAGAGAAATTACGGGACGGTGATAGATTTTTTGCACGCGTTCTATTTAGCGACGAAGCGTTCAAAAAAATGTTCAAATGTGTGTGAAATCTTATGGGACTTAACTGCGAAGGTCATCAGTCCCTAAGCTTACGCACTACTTAACCTAAATTATTCTAAGGACAAACACACACACCCATGCCCGAGGGAGGACTCGAACCTCCGCCGGGACCAGTCGCACAGTCCATGACTGCAGTGCCTAAGACCGCTCGGCTAATCCCGCGCGGTGACGAAGCGTGATTCACCAACAGCGATAACGTAAATCGGCATAATATGCACTGTTGGGCAACGGAAAATCCACGATGGGTACGACAAGTGGAACATCAGCGACCTTGCGGCACTGTGGGAGGAAGGATAATTGGCCCCCATTTTATCGATGGCAATCTAAATGGATCAATGTATGCTGATTTCCTACGTGATGTTCTGTCGATGTTACTACAAGATGTTTCCCTGCATGACAGAATGGCAATGTACTTCCAACATGATGGATATCCGGCATATAGCTCGCGTGTGGTTGAAGCGGTATTGAATAGCGTATTTCATGACAGGTGGATTGGTCGTCGAAGCACCATGGCCCGCACGTTCACAGGATCTGACATCCCCGGATTTCTTTCTGTGGGGAAAGTTGAAGGATGTTTGCTATCGTGATCCACCGACAACACCTTACAACATGCGTCAGCGCATTGTCAATGCATTTGCGAACATTACGGAAGGCGAACTACTCGCTGTTGAGAGGAATCTCGTTACACGTACTGCCAAATGCATTGAGATTGACGGACATCATTTTGGCATTTATTGCGTTAATATGGTATTTACAGGTAATCACGCTGTAACAGCATGCTTTCTCAGAAATGATAAGTTCACAAAGGTACATGTATCACGTTGGAACAACCGAAATAAAATGTTCAAACGTACCTACGTTCCGTATTTTAATTTAAAAAACCTATCTGTTACCAACTGTTCGTCTAAAATTGTGAGGCATATGTTTGTGACTATTACAGCGCCATCTATCACAAAGCGAAAAATTGGTCCAAGTAAAATATTCATATTTCTTTACTTACTACACGAATATGTAAAAAAAATGGGGTTCCTATTTAAAAAACCGCAGTTGATATCCGTTTGACCTATGGCAGTGCCATCTAGCGGGCCAATCATAGCGCCATCTGGTTTTCCTCTTCAAGCTAGACAAGTTTCGTTCCTTGTAGTTTTTTCGTTTGACGCTATTTCGTGAGATATTTGGCCCAGTCACGATCAATGCCCCCCCCCCCCCCCCGTGTGTGTGTGTGTGTGTGTGTGTGTGTGTGTGTGTGTGTGTGTGTGTGTATGTGTGTGTATGTATGTGTGTGTGTGTGTGTGTGTGCGTGTGTGCGTGCGTGCGTGCGTGCGTGCGTGCGTGTTCAAATGGCTCTGAGAAATATGGGACTTAAACATCTGAGGTCATCAGACCCCTAGAACTTAGAACTACTTAAACCTAACTAACCTAAGGACATCACACACATCCAGCCCGAGGTAGGATTCGAACCTGCGACCGCAGCGGCCGCGTGGTTCCAGACTGAAGCGCGTAGAACCGCTCGTCCACCGCGGCCGGCTGTGTCTGTGTTTTTTGACTTATTCACACTGAAACGGCTAGATAGATTTGGGTGAGATCTGGAATGGAGACAGTTTCTACCCTGAATTAACAGATACCTATCTGGATGTGAAAAAGAAGTATAAACCACGAAGCGCGGATATCCACACTATATTCACCCAGTATTTGAGAATGAGGGCGCTTTGTGACTTGCAAGAAACTTTACATATATCAAACCTTCATCAAACTTTTTCGCTGACAACCTCCACAAAATGATGAAAGGAAAGAAGTTTAACGATTGCCATGTTTTAGCTGTTCATCCAGTAAAACTCCGCATGAAGCAAGACGCTTACATATATTACTTCTTTATTACTAACAGTATTCGCCCCACATTTTGCAGTCAGTATCCACATACACTACTGGATATTCCTGCAAAATTATATCATGGTGACATGGCCCCGCAGGCATTAGCTTGGATAGATACAGGGGAAGACATCAGACAATGCCCGAAGGCCAATGCTTTGAATACGCGGAAGTTCAGGGGGCTGCGGGCTGGCACCGTTTCTCTAATAAAAGCTTTTTTTACCTTTAAAATTTTACAACTTTATTAACTTGATTTTAAAATAGTAAGTGAACATTCGTTATCATGAACAACAAGATTCTCAATATAGTTTGTTAATGAAATCCTAAAGTATTATTTTAAAGGATCAAAGAACAGCTCTCACAATCAACTTACAACGCTTAAAACTCAAAATACCTTTTGAAACAAAGGAAAAAAATACAAATTGCATAATGCAAGGTTAAGTAAAAGATTCTAAAGCCACGTGGCAATAACGAAACTTTCATAGATATCACCTATGATCTGAAACACGTATGTAACGTAGCAGCGATGGCGAGGCATTGCAGAGTCTCTGACCAGAGAGCCATTTATCGTAGTTAGTCTGCGCTTGACCACGCGAGTGTTGCGAGCAGTATGCTAGTAGTAGTCGTGCAGTACAGTTGCGTCCAGTATGTCGGTAGTAGCAGTCGAGTGCAGTTGTGTGTGAGGAGTCGGCGAGCATCGACATGGCATTCTGGTCAAGATGCTGAATGAGGTATATTGTTAATTAAGGTAATCATCAGATAATGTAAAGTTTATTTATTGTAATTAATTTTCAACAAGTGCCCCAATAATAATTTTCATTTCAAAGCAACATTTAAAAAAAAAAAAATCATTTAATTGAACCAACGATTTCCTTCCATTTCCCTTAAAGAAAAGTTTCAGTTAAAATTTCAAAAAAAAAAAAAAAATATTATTTGCAATGCATTTCCTCCAAGCCGTGGCCAACAATAAGAGCAGAAATTTGACATGCAGTTATACTGAGGTAAGAAATTAATGCTGATTTTTTGCACAGGGCCAAAGACCGGTATTTCGGTTTAATTGAGTTATCATTATCACTGAGATTTTCTTATCACTGAATGGACTTCCATTTTTTGTGAGGAACTTATACTTGGGTCAGATTGCTAATTTTTGTTTAATTGTCATTGTCAGTAGATTTCATTGCGGGAGGTTACACTTGGCTCCCATTTATTATTATATTTTTTATTTAAATATTTCTGTGGGGACGATATTGCTGCTTGGCTCCATTTCTATATAATATTGTCTTATAAATTTTTGTGGGGAGGTTACACTTGGCGACACCCAGTCCAGGATCGAATTTCGTTGAGAATCTTTTGAACAACAGTCAGATATCTGCTCTTATTTGCTTAGATATAATTAGGATTTGGCGCAACGCTTTTACTAATATTGTGACTTTCTTTCTACAGGTCAACGGCAATTCGTTGCTCTGTTGTATTTGTGTGTTGTTTTTGCATTGTGCTTATTTGTTTTGTGAATAATTGTGACTATTGTAAAAATGCCGCGAAAGACTATGAATAGTGTATCGCGAGGTATTATAAATGAATTTACCGACTTAAACAACGTGACTGATAATAATTGTGACACGCAGTGTAATCATGACAATCCTGCGTTCACTAACAATCAGTGCATTCCAACCATTAATGATGACTTTTATCTTAATGATGAACAAACGAACTCAATTGTCTCTTCTGTTAATTTGACGACAATTGATGACGCGGGACGCTCTATTGTAATGAGCGCTACCCAGCTTAACACAACCGGTTTGGAAAATTCAAGTAACATACAGACAAATTTTTCGAATGAAAATGGTCAGTGTAGTGAAAGTACGACGGATTTATTTAATTCCGAAATAGGGACTGACAGTGAATGTTTAACTGGCAAACCTTTTTGTAAATCTCAGAATAACCAAATGGTTACAGAAAACGAGACAATTCCAGATCCACCACTAAACAGCACAGAGAATATAAACGCTAGTTTTGACTTGGTACGAATTATGAGAAGTTTGCTACAACAGCAAAGTGAGAAAATAGACAACAATTTCAAACAACAGAATGAAAAATTAGACAAACAAAGTGAAGATTTTAAACAACTTAGGGAACAGAACGAACAGCTAAATGAAGAATTAGACGACAATTCCAGACAGCTTAGTGAACAAATTAGAGCCGTTGCCGCGCAGTGCCATGACACTAAGGAACAGTTGCGCGTGGAAATTGAGGCTTGTTCAAAAAAAAGTAGCGAAGAAATTAGGTCTGTTGCTCAGGAATTAAGGGAAATGCAAACAGCCGCAACAGAAACACTCAGAGACGAAATTAGCGGAGTCGCTAAACAATGCTCTGAAAAAGCTACACAATTACGGGAAGAGTTTAAAGCAATGACGGTAGAACTTTCGCGCACAATGGACGCAAAGATAGACGCGAAATTCGAACAACAGAACTCTCAAATTAACGAACGTCTTAATCACCATATACAAAACAGTTATACGCGTTTCCGCAAATTTATTCAGGATCAAAACAAAGTGAAACGACAAGTAATGGAAACAATCACAGCACAGAGACAGGAAGACAAACGTAAAATGTTTGCGAAGGCAAAAACGTATGTAGACAATAATATTACTACAGTGTCCGACAAAATTAATACCATAGAACAGTTGAACGCGGAATTACGTGATGAAATTTCTGATCTTAAATCAAAGACAGATACACACACAGTAAATATTCAAACAGTGACAGACAGATTCGAACAATTAGAACTAACACAGGATTGCGATGTCATCAAAGCTGATGTTAAAAAACTGAGTGAAACTACACGTAAGTTGCAAAAACAGATTAATGCGTCCGATTCTAAAACCGATGAACAGGCAAAAATACTGACTGAAAAATATGATGAATTAGCCAGTCGTATTGATGCTATTGAAAGTAATAATGATAATAAATCAGACGATACTGCACCGGTTTCATTTAACCAAACACCTGAATTTCAAAATTTACAGCAGACAATTAATGAGATCGATTCGTCTAATAACACGTTGCGTAGAAAGTTATCGAGTTTACAACAAGAAGTAACAGAGATGAAAAGTATTTCAGTTAATAACATACCACAACAGACGCCACTTTATGAACATTTGTCAGACTCACGCAGCGCATGTAATTTGGGTAATCTACAGAGAGTACGGGACTTAGATTCCGAACAACCACAGTTCAATAGATTCTCTTACAATCCTGAACCTGTTCCATCACACAGAGACGATAATTTTGATTACAAACATTTTCTGTCAGTGAGAAAGTTTAAAGTGTTTAAAAACGACAGAACACAGATTCACCCACTGGATTGGATACAACAGTTTAGCTTTGCTTTTCCACCGACTTGGCCTGTTACGCATAAACTTGAATTTATTTGCAGCTTTTTGGAAGGCGAACCGGCAACTCGTATGAGACCGATCGCGAGACAGTGCTATTCGATAGAAGAGTTTCAGAATGCTTTTCTATCAGCGTACTGGTCGAAGACGACACAGCGCGGAATTAAAGATCAACTAATTAGTTTGCCAAATTATGAGAACTCCAATTTTCCCAGTGTCACGCAATTTTTTGAGCATATGGTCCAACAAAACCAGTACCTAAGCGAACCGTACAGTGAATCCGCACTTATACAATTATGCATCTCTAAATTACCACGGTCATTAAGGGTGTCACTTCTAACGGGCCAGCAAAAGGAAAATATTTCGGCGTTCAGGGATCTGTTGCAGCTTTTAGAAGTGCAGCAATCTGCTTATTCTTTTGTAAACAAAAATTTTTCTTATAATAAGCAAGGTCAACAAAAGTACAGCAATTATGATCAGACACGTAATTTCAATAGGAAAGATAACAGACGCTTTAGGAACGACAACTACCAAAACTCTAATAACAGCCAAAATTCTAATTATCAATATCGTCAAAATTTTCAGCAACATGAACCACACTTTAGTAACAATAGAGGTGTTTCACAACAACAACATCAAAACCAGCCGGTTAGCATACCTAACCAACAATGGAATGCACAAGGTCAACCAGGCTTTAATGTTCCGCCGCGTACACGCATAGTCCCAGATCCAACAAATAATAACGCACGGCAGCAGGGAAACAACTACGTACAAAGAAGACAATATTTCAATTCCTATCGCAATGCACCGTATAGGAATGACTATCACGATAGACGTAAAAACGATGAGCACAATTATCAGCGTACATCTAACAACAGTCGGTCATACCAACAGCAGAATTATCCGCTAGAACCTATTCTCATGAATGAACCCGACAGTAGGTATCATCCAGAGCGTAATACGTCTGGAAGAAGTAATCGAACTGTTCAAATAGTAGAAATGCCACAGCATCCTCCTAATAATAATAACACGTCAGATAGAATCTGACTAGATACTGTACAGGACGCGTCTTCCAATAACACAAGCACTACCTTTGACACGCAAAATGTTGTTCACGAAAATGTAATTACCTTTGACGACATCAGAGACACTCTTTTGCAGGAAAGACCAGTCGTTCAGAAATTTATTTCACATCCTGTTATCGAAATTAAAATTGGTTCATCGAAATTCTCAGCAGTAATTGATTCCGGCTCACCGATATCAGTAATAAATGAAGAAACTTTTAACGAGTGTAACAAAGAGAATACTTATCCGACATTACCTTTAGGCAAAACCAAAGTGAAGGGAGCAGTATCGAGTAAAGGAGTAGATGTTAAATTACAGACGCATTTATCATTTTGTATTGCAGGTCATACCTTCCACTCAAATTTTTGGATTGTCCCTTTATTGACAACAGACGTAATTTTAGGTACGAATTTTCTGGTACAACACGACGCAGTTATTGATTTTCAGAATTCTTATTTAATGTTGAAGGATGAAAATATACAATTTGCTATAGAATTTCAGCACTCACTATCTGCGGAAGAGCAAACAATTAATTGCACAGAGGTCATTTCCGCAACACGTAACATTGACTGTAATTCCACATTGTTCACTGATACGTACGTACGCAACTATAATACTCCAGACGAAACTGACTACGACGTAATGCAGATGATTTCCGATAAGGTTAAACAAAGCAGTGCAAATACAGACGACGAACGCACGCAACTACGCAAAATTCTTTTACAGCAAGCTCCAGTTTTCGACAACATTCCTGGTACTATGTCCGGCTTTATGTATGAATTTCAAGTGAAACAGCACGACACATTTAAAGCAAAGCATTATCCCATTCCATATATCCACAGAGAACAGGTTAAAAAAGAATTGCAGGATATGCTTGACCAAGGAATTAGTGAACCAGCAGTTAGTCCGTACATAAACCCGCTGCATATTGTTAAGAAAAAAGATGGCTCACTTCGCCTCGTACTTGATTCACGTCACATTAATGACATTATTATTAATGAAACAGATCGACCACAGACATTAGAGGAACTTCTACAGAAATTTCACGGTACTGCTATTTATTCTACACTAGATTTAAAATCGGGATTTTGGCAAATTCAACTTCATCCAAATTGCAGAAAATATACAGCTTTTCTCTGTTTCGGCGACTGTTATCAATTTTGCAAATTACCATTTGGATTAACTATTTCTTCAGCAGCTTTTATTCGCGGTTTGAACACAATACTTCCGACAGAACTTAAAGACAGAATTACAACGTACGTAGACGACATTCTTATTGCAGAAGCTAACTGGTCTGAACACAATGTGATTTTAGAACAACTGTTGCAAACTTTTCATGCACAAGGACTTACAGTTAATCTTAGTAAATCGCACTTTGGCAAAACTTCTATAAAATTTCTTGGACACATAATTTCAGCAGAAGGCATTGCGCCTGATCCGGGAAAACTTCAAGCTCTACGTGACATTACTGTTCCTACGACGAAGAAGCAATTACGCAGTTTTTTGGGCTTAATTAACTTTTTTCGTAAATTTATTCATCACTCTGCTTTAGACACACCCAGATTATGCCAATTAACAAGTAAAAACAGTATTTGGTCTTGGGATAAGCAAGCACATTCTGAATTCATGAACCTGAAACATGCTCTCTTTTATCGCACCCAGATCTTACCAGAAATTTTTCCATTGCCACCGACAGTTCTAACACCGCTTTAGGCGTACACATTTTCCAGGCAATTGAAGAAGATGGTTCTACAGTAATTAAAAACATCGCATTTGCAAGTCGCATTTTGTCACCTGCTGGACGAAATTATTCCGTTACAGAATTGGAAACATTATGTGTTGTATGGGCTTTTACGAGATTTCAGCACTTTCTTTATGGCAGACATACCACCGTTTACACAGACCACAGAGCGATACAATTTTTACTTTCGGCTAAATTTACTCACGACAGATTAAGCAGATGGAAACTTTATTTACAGGAATTTAATTTTACAATAGTTCACGTTCCCGGCACAAAAAATGTTATAGCAGACGCACTATCGCGTTCTCTCGGCAACAATCAGCAAGACGTAGCAACCAACTTCTGCAAAACAAATTTCAGTGTCATGTACATTCAGCAAGTTGCATTTGAAAACTTTATTTCATCGTCATTACAGGACATAGCACAAGAGCAAAATAAAGACAATGTGTGGAAAGAAATTAAACACCTTTGGCAAGATAAGAATAATGTTACGATTAGAAACCATTACACTGTACGCAATGATATTCTGTTTCGCCGCTCTCATCCTGACAGCAATAATTGGTTATTATGCATTCCTGACGAACTGGTTAACAAATTAATCTGGTACACTCATTTAAGTTACGCAAATTACGGAGCACGAAAATGTTTTCTTATACTGAGACAGAACTGTTATTTTACCAACATGGAGAAACGTATACGACGAGTTTTAGCGTCTTGTAAAATTTGCCAGAAGGCTAAATCAGACACCACTTCACATATTCCTCCTTTATATCCCATTGTACCTGTTAAATTAAGACACATGGCCGCTGTAGACATTTTTGGTCCGATTCCGAGAACTAACAGAGGTTTTTGCTACATCTTTGTCGCTGTTGAGCTCACTTCAAAATTTGTTACTTTCACTCCGTTACGCAAAGCTACTGCTAAAACTTTTTCGAAAGCATTTGTAAAACATTTTCTATTTCATGTAGGGCATGTGATGAAAGTAATTTCTGACAATGGATCTCAATTTCGTTCTGGCATATGGACACGCATGTTACGAGCTAGAAACATTTCTCCGATTTATATATCCAAGTACCATGCTTCTTCGAGCCCTTGTGAACGGTTAATGAAAGAAATTGGTAAGCTGTGTCGAATATACTGCCACAAAAGACATATTGATTGGGATACACACATACTCTCATTCCAAGATGTAATTAATTCCATTCCAAATGAATCCACTATGCTATCTCCATCTGTTATACTGAAAAACGTTGAGCCACCAAACAAAATTAAAGAATTAGTAAACTTCCCTAAATGTCGTCGACTAAGACACCACGAAATAATTGACATTACGCTGAACAACATCAAACGTGCCGCAGAGCGCCGGAGAAGACAGCAAAAACAGGTTTGTACACGCCGCGACTTTCACGTTGGACAGAAAATATTAGTACGTACACACTATTTATCCAGTAAATTAAAAGGTAAGTGCAGTAAATTTGAACTTCTATACGCAGGTCCATATCGGATTCGCAGCATTCCTCATCCCAATGTGGTACACGTCGAAACTTTGAGAACCATAAAATCGAAAGGCAACCACCATTGGTCAAATATTAAACCCTTTATTGAATGAAGACACCTTATGATTCGACACACTATGATGCCGTTTACTAATGCAATTATATTCACGTGACTAATTATTGATAATTATCGTATTTTTCTTGGCAAGTGCCCGGCAAGGTAAGGTTAGCAGGTCGCTCTTCTTGTCGTTACACATCAGGCCGTGCATATTTTTTCAGATGAACTTACGTATTTCATGAATAATTATGCAATTCTATGTAATGACGTATTAATTTTATCAAATTCTCTCTCCATTAAAGTCTTTAATTCTTGCCTCGATTAACTACACTACATACAAGCTGAACACAACGAACGTCACATTTTGTCTTTTTATGTACGATTGTTTTCAAGTTTTGTTTGTATGCATTGTGAAATAGTTAAGATATAACACACACCAGTTGACTTTGACATTTTTTTTCCCCTATGATATCTCAACATCGTGACTGTTTTACATTTTTTTTTTTTTTTTTTTTTTTTTTGCTGCTGCATTGTGATATTCTCTGTACATTTTGGCTTTGAACACTGTCAATGTCTTTGACATATTACGTTTTCTGTCATGTTATGCTGTATGGTTAATTATGTTACCATAAACCAGTCATTATTTAGTGGGCATATGATTTAAATGCAAGACATTAATCTTTGTTCATCAATTTCAGAAAGAAATGATGCGTGTAAGAAATAAATTCAACAGAAATGGGAATTTCACCTACGGAATAAACGAAAGAAGATGCAATAACTTTATGAGGAAGAGTAAATGGATCAGGATTAACAAGCATTAACAAGAATATACTATACTCATCATAGAATAGCAGTCTTAACTAATTTTTTCTTTCAGAATACAAGGTGAATGATGCAGGCTGTCAGACAGAACTACACATCTTAGTTTTAGTGATGAAATATGCTAGAGATAAGGAATAGTTGTATAACGAGTAATGAGGTGATTTTTTGCGGATGATAATGAATGCTGATGAATAATGCTGAAGAATATGCTACTATAAATAATGAAGTTTTTCTTTACAGGTGAAGATGATATTGGAGTTTTGATGATATGGGTAATGAAGTTTTCTTTACAGATGAGGATAATGTTGAAGTTATGTATTTATGCTATGTAGTTATTTAAGTATTTGCTGCAGTTCGTTTTGACAGCAGGTGTTATATTGCACAGTATAATGACTGAAGGTTTTGGAAAGGACAGCTATGGAACACATTTTTATACACATTTCACTACCTGTTAATTCGAAGTTCACTACTTTTCAGGATAGTGTGCGTTTCTTCTTTCAGGTCAATAATCCATTTTGTATTTTTTTCCAGGAGAAGCTTTTCATGATACTTACTAAACCTGTTACTTATTATACCTGTTCTAGTACTTGCATTTTTATTTTTTACCCATTTGTGTTTATCATTTATAAATGTGATCACATATACTGCCTTGTTACATAACCTTGCTACAGCTGACTCATGACGAATGACGTTGCCTATCGTCATTTGCAGCAATAGGTCAAAAGCAAATAGTGTTATGCCTCAGCAATAAATTATCGATTCCAACGCAATGCATTGCTAACAAAAAAATGTATTACCAGTCCCAAATAGTGATACCAGTTTGAGAAAGTTCTGAGTAATGCTGATCAGCTCTGAACAGTATGTCACTTCAGTAATGACTTCTTAATGATACAAAAAAATATATATATATATATATAAAATAATGCTTTGTAACTGGCTAATAACTGCCACTGTTTATTGTAATGAGACTACTTATAATGCCCATGATTATTAATGCTATGACTGTAATTAACTGATTTTTAATAATGACTTCTTAATGATCTGAATAATACTGAATGAGGAACAATGTTTTATACTATTCGATACTTGATGGCCACTGAGTGCCAATAATTAATGTCACCCAATGAATTATGTTATTAATTATGCCATTAATTAGCTCTTGTTTTCAATGTTGAGTTTTAATGTTTTGGTAAATGGCCAAGGAGTGCCAATAATTTGTATCACTCAATGTATTATGTTAATGCTAGGCCAATAATTGACTCTCCTTTTCAATTAAGACTTCTGATGAACATTATTCTGTCATACTAAATATGCTTTGTAACTGGGCAAGGACTGCCACTGTTTATTGTAATACGATTACCCATGATGCCAATAATTTAATTTTATGAACATTATTCTGTAATACTAACTACATGGTACAGAAATGTTAAATAACTAGGCTATGAATGCCGCAAACTACTACTGTAATTCTCTATATTCTGTGACTTAATGTCCTTCACCTTATGAGCTAACTACCCTGAATTACTGCAATGTCCATTTGTCCTGTCAATCCTAGTAATCATGGAGCACTATCTTTGGTTTTGCACTAATTCTACGTTGGTGTGCCTTGTAAGAGCGTGGTGTTGACACGACATGCTGTCCACCACGGTGAGCGATGAAGACGTTATTATGGTCCCACTGTTTGGTGTACCTAGTGTACTGCCAAAATGAGAACATGGAACATTACTATGACAGTTCAGTGTCTTGGCTACACTGATAAATTCTGATGGGAAAAGAACTTCAAATTGTGTCACTTGGTGTTGTACTTCTGTGGAAAGATATGGAATTTCAGAACAGCTGTGTGCAATCTAAAGTGCTACAACCATGATGCAATCCTTCCCTTTCCTATCCTAATTCTTGTCACATAGTGAAAATCATTTTTTTGCTAAGATCATTTATGTTCATGGGTTATACATTTTTTTTTTCGATTCGCTGAACTCCAGTGCGAGTACACTTATGGCACTTGTCGACATATTTTTTTGCCATTATGTTTATTTATTGCGAAAATGCTAAAGACATTTTTTCGATTTGTTCTGAAGTACAGTATATGTGCACTCTTGTCTTTTATATTGTATATACATTTTTTATTTTGATGATATGTTCTGAACTACAGTGCATGTGCACTTATGTTAGGTGTTAATATGTTTTCTACTAAACCTCAGTGCCTGTGCACTTTCCTCATTTTTCAATATGATTTGTACTCATTCTGTATGTTCAATACAACAGTGCATATGCACTTATGTCATTTGTTACTCATTGTATATACATTTCGTCATTTGCTAATATGTTCTCAACTCCAGTGCGAGTACACTCATGTCACTTATCAACATGATTTTCTGCCATTCTGTTTATTTGTTCTGAAAATGCTAAAGAATTTTTTCAGTGCGTGTGCACTCTGTTATCTGTCAAATAATTTGTATATACAGTTTTCTGATTTGCTAACATGTTTTGTACTCATATCTTGTCTTTGTCTGAAATGTTTTGTACTCGGTGCATGTGCACAACATTTAATTCATGTATTTAAATATTCTGTAAATTGTAAAAGTTCATTAATTAAAAAAAAAAATTTTGCCGCGCTTGGCAAGTCCAAATGACTCACCATCGCTGCCAAATTTTTGCCTCCCCAGTGGAGGGTTATGAAACACGTATGTAACGTAGCAGCGATGGCGAGGCATTGCAGAGTCTCTGACCAGAGAGCCATTTATCGTAGTTAGTCTGTGCTTGACCACGCGAGTGTTGCGAGGAGTACGCTAGTAGTAGTCGTGCAGTACAGTTGCGTCCAGTATGTCGGTAGTAGCAGTCGAGTGCAGTTGTGTGTGAGGAGTCGGCGAGCGTCGACATGGCATTCTGGTCAAGATGCTGAATGAGGTATATTGTTAATTAAGGTAATCATCAGATAATGTAAAGTTTATTTATTGTAATTAATTTTCAACACATGCCCCAATAATAATTTTCATTTCAAAGCAATATTTTTAACAAAAAAAAATCATTTAATTGAACCAACGATTTCCTTCCATTTCCCTTAAAGAAAAGTTTCAGTTAAAATTTCAAAAAAAAAAAAAAAATATTATTTGCAATGCATTTCCTCCAAGCCGTGGCCAACAATAAGAGCAGAAATTTGACATGCAGTTTTACTGAGGTAAGAAATTAATGCTGATTTTTTGCACAGGGCCAAAGACCGGTATTTCGGTTTAATTGAGTTATCATTATCACTGAGATTTTCTTATCACTGAATGGACTTTCATTTTTTGTGAGGAACTTATACTTGGGTCAGATTGCTAATTTTTGTTTAATTGTCATTGTCAGTAGATTTCATTGCGGGAGGTTACACTTGGCTCCCATTTATTATTATATTTTTTATTTAAATATTTCTGTGGGGACGATATTGCTGCTTGGCTCCATTTCTATATAATATTGTCTTATAAATTTTTGTGGGGAGGTTACAGATCTCTTAAAGCAATAAAATATTGAACACAAAATTTTTAATTAAAACAATTTAAATGCAATAAAATGTGATTGCTATCAACATACACGCAAACCCCGTAGCCTCTACGATGCGCACTGTATCACAAAATATTTTCCTTCCTTTTAAACACTTTACACCATAAACCTCACTATATGTGATGCATGCAACGAATTATAACAATTAAGCATGGAGGTTATAATTAACCAGGTATGTAATCTTTTCCTTTCAAAGTAAATAAGAAACACACAAATCAACTCTTAAGCTCAGTGATTACATCCGTAAAAAAAAATATACAATACAACTGTTTTGATTTCGTCGTGGGCATGCGCTGTTGTGCACCGTGCTCTCCTTGAGGATCACGTGCGGCACAGAAAAGGTTTTCTACGATGTACAAAACGTTAACGGAGCTCAACCAACTTACACAAATTGCATACTGGGACTATACGTCGTAGTGGATGCGGCTAGCACATCTAAAAACGGGCGACGGAGTAGATACGGTGTTACTGAACACTTCGACCATACCTCACCGTACCGAACAGCAGTAGTGTGGGGTATATAAGAGACAAGTCAACAACTGTTGCAAGGCATCCTCAACAAGGCAGTAAGAAAATATTTGGGACTTTAAACTCTTGGGAGGCCCACCAAAACCACAGAATGACGTCCGAAGCTAAATTATGAAAATACTATCGGCGATTTCGCCACGACAAGTAGAACTATAAAATACCATACGAAGTGAACTGCAATTAACAAGATTCATAAGCGTCCGACTGAAACCCTCCACAGTCAATCCTTGGCTTACTACAAATAGTTCACACATCCTCCAAAGTTCACTCATGGACACTACCAGAGTGTCAATTACTCGTTATAACTGTAGATAACAGAGTTTAACATGCTGGAGTCGATTTAGGTTTCTTAATAAGACAAGCAATGGTTCGGTCCTTCACTTGGATCCACCTTCGATCCAAAACAGTCATTTACTATTGACAAGGGATTTCAGGTCGATTCCGTATTCCTGTACCACACAAGCGGCTCGTAGTAAAATTGCATGCTTATGGAATATCGTCTCAGTTATGTGACTAGATTTACGATTTCCTGTCGGAGAGGTCACAGTTTGTAGTAATTGACGGAAAGTCATCGAGTAAAACAGAAGTGATTTCAAGCGTTCCCCAAGGTAGTGTTATAGGCCCTTTGCTGTTCCTTATCTATATAAACGATTTGGGAGACAACTGAGTAGCCGTCTTCGGTTGTTTGCAGATGACGCTGTCGTTTATCGATTAATAAAGTAATCCGAAGATCAAAGGAAACTGCTAAACGATTTAGAAAAAATATCTGCAAAAAGTGGCAGTTGACCCTAAATAACGAAAAGTGTGAGGCCATCCACACGAGTGCTAAAAGGAACTCAAATTTCGGTTACACGATAAATCAGTCTAATCTAAAAGTAGTAAATTCAACTTAATACCTAGGTATTACAATTACGAACAACTTAAATTTGAAATAACACATAGAAAATGTGTGTGTGTGTGGGGGGGGGGGGGGGGGGAGGCTAACCAAAGGCTGCGTTTTATTGGCAGGACACTTAGAAAATGTAACAGACCTACTAAGGAGACTGCCTACATTACGCTTGTCCGTCCTCTTTTATAATACTGCTGCGCGGTGTGGGATCCTTACCAGGTAGGACTGACGGAGTACATCGAAAAAGTTCAAAGAAAGGCAGCACGTTTTGTATTATCGCAGAATATGAGAGAGAGTATCACAGAAATGATGCGGGATTTGGGCTGGAAATCATTAAAAGAAAGGCGTTTTTCGTTGAGACGTAATCTTCTCACGAAATTCCAATCACCAACTTTCTCCTCCGAATGCGAAAATATTTTGTTGACACCGACCTACATAGGGCGGAACGATCACCACGATAAAATAAGGGAAATCAAAGCTCGTACGGAAAGAACTGAGCAGCACTTGTTGATTCTCTGCAGATTATGCTGTCTTCGCGTCCAGTAAAATCTTCAGATGATCAAAACCAACCACTAACAAAATCGGAATCATTATATGCACTACTGGCCATTAAAATTGCTACACCACGAAGATGACGTGCTACAGACGCGAAATTTAACCGACAGGAAGATGATGTTGTGATATGTAAATGATTAGCTTTTCAGAGCATTCACACAAGGTTGGTGCCGGTGGCGACACCTGCAACGTGCTGACATGAGGAAAGTTTCCAACCGATTTCTCATACATAAACAGCAGTTGACCGGCGTTGCCTGATGAAACGTTGTTGTGATGCCTCGTCTAAGGCGGAGAAATGCGTACTATTACGTTTCCGACTTTGATAAAGGTCGGATTGTAGCCTATCGCGATTGCGGTTTCTCGTATCGCGACATAGCTGCTCGCGTTGGTCGAGATCCAATGACTGTTAACAGAATATAGAATCGGTGTGTTCAGGAGGGTAACACGGAACGCCGTGCTGGATCCCAGCGGACTCGTATCACTAGCAGTCGAGATGACAGGCATCTTATCCACATGGCTGTAACGGACCGTGCAGCCACGTCTCGATCCCTGAGTCAACAGATGGGGACGTATGCAAGACAACAACCATCTGCACGAACAGTTCGACGACGTTTGCAGCAGCATGGACTATCAACTCGGAGACCATGGCTGCGGTTACCCTTGACGCTGCATCACAGACAGGAGCGCCTACGATGGTGTACTCGACGATGAACCTGGGTGCACGAATGGCAAAACGCCATTTTTTCAGATGAATCCAGGTTCTGTTTACAGCATCATGATGGTCGCATCCGTGTTTGGCGACATCGCGGTGAACGCACATTGGAAGCGTGTATTCGTCATCGCCATACTGGCGTATCACCCGGCGTTATGGTATGGGGTGCCATTAGTTACACGTCTCGGTTACCTCTTGTTCGTATTGACGGCACTTTGGCCGAGCATACAGGCGGCAAATAATGCCAAATTGGGTACTTAGAGATAAGGAATGTGTTACGACCCGTGGCTCTACCCTTCATTCGAACCCTGCGAAATCCTACATTTCAGCAGGATAATGCACGACCGCATGTTGCAGGTCCTGTGCGGGCCTTTCTGGATACAGAAAATGTTCGACTGCTGCCCTGGCCAGCACATTCTCCAGATCTCTCACCAATTGAAAAGGTCTGATCAATGGTGGCCGAGCAACTGGCTCGTCACAATACGCCAGTCACTACTCTTGATGAACTGTGGTATCGTGTTGAAGCTGCATGGGCAGCTGTACCTATATACGGCATCCAAGCTCTGTTTGGCTCAATGCCCAGGCGTATCAAGGCCGTTATTACGGTCAGAGGTGGTTGTTCTGGGTACTGATATCTCAGGGATCTATGCACCCAAATTGCGTGAAAATGTAATCACATGTCAGTTCCAGTATAATATATTTGTTCAATGAATACCCGTTTATCATCTGCATTTCTTCTTGGAGTAGCAATTTTAATGGCCAGTAGTGTACAAAACGTTGTGGAAAAGGCAACCACAGACTGCGTTGTACTGGCAGAACGTTTAGTAGACAATGCCTATACTGCGCTAGTCTGTCCTCTTCTGGAGAATTTCAGTGCACTATCGGATTCTTACCAGATAAGACTGACGGAAAATACGAGCGGCACGTTTTGTATTATTATGAAATACCGGAGAGACTCTCGGCTGTGATAAACGAGTGGGGGTGGCAATCATTAAAACGAATATGTTTTTCGATACAGCGCAATATTTCCGCGGAATTTCAATCAATGGATTTCTCCTCCGAATGCCAAAATATTTTGCAGGGTCCCACATATGTTCGGAAAAATGACCATCATAATAAAATAAGAGAAATCAGAGCTAGCACGAATGATTTTGGTGTTCATTTTTCCCAAGTACTATTCGAGAGTGGAACAGTCGAGAAACAGTCCGGAAGTGGTTCTGCGAACCCTCTGCCAAATAAAGTGCGAATTGCAGAGAACTCATGTAGATGTAGAAAAAACTACGCCCACGAACTGTGTCTCTGAGATATTTTAGCGTATTGCATCACAGTACCACGTTCATGGAGATTCCTCTGGCGAGATGCTTTGGAACAGGCGCAGCTCACAGCATAATTTTTAGCCAGAGCGCAGTTGCGATGGGGAGTGTGTACTCGCGTTGTCAAAGTAAAAGAGCGCAGTCGGGAGATGGAGGCCAGTGGAAACTAGAACTCTTTAGAGCTGGGAATTTGTCTTGGCAACAATACGGCCAATGAGGCCTCGCAATCCACAATCGCTGCGTTAGAGTGAATTAGCAAATCTCAGGTACTACTTTTAGTAACATGTTTCGATGTGCATTGGTGTACAGAGTACTCCAAATCTTTGGGGTTAACAATATACAGGTGGCAAATAATGCCAAATTGGGTACTTAAAGATAAGGAACCAACGATTAGAAATTATTATTTTAGACTGCAGGAGATCTTAAACGAGTAATATACGAAAGGCAAATGTATGTACACTTCTTACATTTCGTAACCAACAAGTGCCGACTGCTTAAAAAAATGGTTCAAATGGCTCTGAGCACTATGGGACTCAACTGCTGTGGACATAAGTCCCCTAGAACATAGAACTACTTAAACCTAACTAACCTAAGGACATCACACACATCCATGCCCGAGGCAGGATTCGAACCTGCGACCGTAGCGGTCGTGCGGTTCCAGACTGTAGCGCCTTTAACCGCTCGGCCACTCTGGCCGGCCGCCGACTGCTTAGAAGTTGGTTGCGCCACACTGAGTAACAATATGCAGTAGTTTTCCCTGTCTCCACAAGCTGCATCACCCACAGGATAATGGCCCGTTGGTGTGCATCCTTTACCCCATTACTGTCTTGGATCAAAATTCTATAGTACGTTACCGGTAACCCGAGTGAGTGGACCCAAGTGATGGTACGAAATCACACGCAAAACATCACAGAACCACCTCCTGCCCTAACCACGTCCTCCGCACTCTGCACGACTTGTCGAATGTTCCGAGGAGTGATGTGATGAGTGTCTTCAACACTTGGCGAAAGCAATGTGAAATAACGTCCAGAGGTCGTGGGGTTGGGCTGCCATCCCTCATTACAAGTGTCGGAAGTCATAGGCTGGGAAGACTGGAAAAACAGGACAGACACACAGTGCAACGGAAACTCCTATCGATGGGCCTCCACAGCCGATGACATACGCACGTCCCAATGTTAGCACCAGTACATCAGCAGCTACGACTGACCATCGGCACTGGACGTTGGCGTAGTGGCAGACGGTTGCTTGGTCTGATGAACTCAGATACCTTCTTCATCCTGCCGATGAGAGAGCCAGAATCCATCGTCTTCGAGGGCAACAGCTCCTTGACATCCGTATTGTGAGACAGAGACAAGCTGGCGGCGTCTTTATTACGCTCTAGGAAACGTTTACGTGGGTACCCATGGGTTCACTGGAGCTCGTGCAAATCACCATGACGATTAAGGAGTATCGTGCACTGGTTGCAGGCCACGTATACCCCTTCATGACAGTCATGTATCCCAACAGTAGTGGCATTTTTCAACAAGATAATACGTCTGTCATAAGGCCAGGAGTGTGATGGAGTGATTCAAGAAACACAGTGTCGAGTACCAATTGTTGACGCGCTGGGCCCCCAGCTTGCCAGATCTCGAACACGTCTGGGATTTATATCGTGCTTGGCGTCAAAACTTATCCCCCCCCCCTTTCAGAATTTACGAGAATTAGGTGACTTGTGTGTGCAAACGTGGTTCCCACAGTGTTCATATCTCTTCTCAAAGTTCGCTCAGAAACTGCATTCACTGCAAACAGAAATTCCTGTCTGATTTGAAACCGGCTGTGACTGACAAGGGGTGACGCACATTTCCAGTCCTTGTCCGTTAGGTTCTTTCTGCAACTAGTGTTTTTACCTCCTTGTTACATGGCTACAGATGATACGCCATTCGTTGTAGACACGCTGAAACTTTACTTTCTCTGCTTAATCTGATCTTTTTTTATTGGTTTTATTTCGCAATGAGACGGGCTCTGGAGTTCGGCAGCGGTCGTGCAATCTGCTGCCTCTCTCTCGCGGACTCAGCAAAAAAAGAAAAATTCTCCGAGAGATTTCCTGTCTTTAAAAAAAGCCGCCCACCTCAGTTTTGCTTTACCCATTGAGTGAGGAGACAGCTATCTGTGTACCCACCTAATGACAACTAAGGAATACATAGCGGGCGTTATTGAAGTATTTTAGCAGCTACGACCAAACACAATGAACAATAAGGAACAAAACGCAAAAGAAAGATAGCTGAATGGTCAGCGTGGGGCCTGGGTTCGATTCCCGGCTGGGTCGGAGATTTTCTCCGCTCAGGTACTGGTTGGATTGTTGTCATCCCGATCCAGCGAGCAGGTCGCCCAATGTGGCGTCGAATGTGATACGACCTGCACCAATGAAAGGTCTCTGTTGGATTCCTTTCATGTTAATTTCTTAAATCTGTTGTCATTTACGGCATAAATTCCTCTTCTAAATTTACTGTGGTGTTTCTGACTATCTGGGAGGAGACTGAGCAGTGAAACATGTTACTTTTACACATAAACAAGAACGATCTGTCACACTACTACACTTTATAACACAGTTTATATGTAGTTCTTGTCACACAGTGTCATACGGGTCCTACATCCGCTTTCTTTTATATACTGTATATGATAAGATACTGTCATTCCCCTTCCCTTCTGTGTGAAAGAATGAATGAGCAAATGTATTTCTAGTTGCATGCTGGATGGTAGCAGAGAAGCCTGTCTGCTAGAGAACAGTAGGACTAACGTCGGAAATGGTAGCTACGCTTTCTAAAAGCAAAGAGGTGTCCATCCTTAGTATGGTCCTGTCCGTCCCTTGTCATGTTGGTATAGGAAGCTGCCTCTCTGGCCACATCCGTTTGTATTTGTGAGCCACCCTCAGGAAGCGACCACAGCAGTCTGTCCGCGGCGAGCGTCTGAAGTGGTAAGATATCCGGCGAAGCACGTGTCTGCTAAGTCCGTAGGACAATGGATTTCTTAAGTTCAGCCTAACTGAAAATTTAATCACCTTTATTTCAGGTTTGGATCTAAAACATCTAATGTTATCTTAGATTGCAACGCAGTGTATTTCGAGTGTGAAGTTCAAATATCTTCCAGTAGTTGCTTTGACACTATTTTGTGAGTAAAGTGGAACCACGTGTTGATCAGTAACTCTAACTAAGATCATTAATCTTAAATGTGAATATGCGTGAGATTATAACGTCTCGTCTTTTCAATATAGCAACTTTTGTTTATGTTCAACCCACGTGGGCTGTACTTTGTGAGACCTGTACCACGTGCTTATACAATTGTTTGACCCATCAGGTTAATAGTAAGATGATAGTAACCAGTTTGAGGTTTTTCGTTTGTAAATTGCTTTTCGATCTAATTTATTTTAATTATTAAAATTATTGTGGAGTTACACTCTTTGTGTATACCAAGTTGAACACGTGAAGCATGTGATGTAATCATAAAAGTAGCCCTCAGCTATTCTTTTCCAGAAGATTTCACAGCTTTGGGTGAAAATTGAATCGGTTGGTTGTGGTTAATTTCCTCTTGCATATGTTTCAACGTTCTTCGTGTGTTGTTTTATGAATGCAGTGTTGTATGCAGTCTCCCAATCTTGGCTCCATATTTGATGGGTTCCGTAAGATTACAAACTCACATTTTCACAGTCGTAAATAAGGCACCAGCTTAGTTATGACTCAAGTTTAATATGCTGAAATTTCAATGATCAATGTTAAAATAAATTTCCAAATATAAACTGATTTATTTATTTTTATTTAAATTCTCTTTTGTATATATATATATATATATATATATATATATATATATATATATATATATATCTCACCGGTTGTCGTATGACTATTAAAGGATTATAATTAATGATAGTCTGGTTGGGAATTTGGTAAGCTAGACTGGATACCTGGCGAAACAGTTGCTCAGTAATGCAAGGTTAACTTCCACAGACAACTCACAGCTTTTAACCCGCTTTTATTGTCTACCAGCACCGCTTTCATAGCAAATTAAAGCAACAACATTACACATGGCGACCCTGTTCTGTGATTCCGGTAGACTCTGGAATCTCTGAAACGTTAGATTGCGAGCGTTGTATGATCTTAATTTTTTTTCCCTGCAGCGCTCAAACAACTTCTGCGTTGTTTCTGAGTAGACTTTCAAATGATTCACGGCGTTGTTGAGCGGCGTTGTGTTGTTTGTCTTGTTGCTTTGTTTTCTATATTTGTGTGTTTTATATGTATGTGTGGTTTTTTTTCTCGCTTGTAAATTGCACTGCTTCGATCAAAGATAAAAATTTGTTTTGCGTGTGAAAAAGTGCGTACTAGGTTGGGTACCTTTCGTGTAACTGTCGTAATTTTTGGGGGATATATTTATCGTGATTAGTGTGTTGCGTACCGGATATAAATTGAACTATTGCAGACACGTAACCAAGCTAAAAGTAGGCGGTCCAACAACTTAAGCAACATGGACCAAGGGGATAATTTGATTTCGAATATTAACACGTCGGTCGGTTCCGAAAATGCAATGGGGAATACTTCAGACGAAATGCAAAACAGGACGAACGGGCTTACACCAGAGCCAGAAATTAATTTGCCTCCAACTAACCAATTTGATTTGGCAGAACTCATGAAAGCCTTATTGCAACAAAATAAGAAAACGCAGAGAAATCAGAAAAATCGTTCCGAGAACAGAAAGAATCATCTGAAAAATCGATCCGAGAGCTAGGCGAACAAATGACGCAGAAATCTGAAAAATCGATCCGTGAGCTAGGCCAACAAATAGACGGAAAACTAATCCAGCAGACAAATAAAGTCGACAAGTCGATGCAGAGAGTGTCCGATGATATCTCACAAAGAATAAACAATCTGGCAAGTGAAATAAAAAGTGATATTATGAAAGAATTAGGCCGTACATTTGAACAAATCGATGACCGTCTGCAAGCCTTAGAGCAGGGCAAGCGGAGTCGCGATGTGGAATCTAAAGAGAGCGAAGAACAGCTACTTAGGAATTTCCAAGCGCTGAGAGAAGAATGCCAAAGAGAACACCAGCAGGTACTCTCGAGGGTCCAGGAGGCGGAAACGCATTGTCCCACGTCCGTTAGCAACACAGTAGCGGACAACAGTCAAGCGATTCACGCACTCGAGCAGCAAGTAGAACAATTGAAGCAGACTGGGGCGGAGGACAACAGACAAATACATGATAAGATTGTGGCATTAGCGGACATTGTAGGCACGATGAAGGTGACGGAAAGTGAGAACAATATTACACCGGTAGCGGTCGCAGAGACCGAAGAAGTGCGTTCGCTTCTTAGATTTCAGAAGGGACAGTTCGAAGTGAACAGGCAGCACAAAGCTGTAACAGGCGAATTACAAGAACGCGTGGCGCATCTGGAAAGCTGCATGGGGTGTGATTCCGAACTCGCCAATAGCACTAAAAAGAGTCGTACGAACAGTGCAGAGAGGGACTCCGGCCACGAGGGAGATTTTGACGACAGGGAAGAATGTATTTTGAGGGGCAGACATGAGAAAAATAGAAACAGTCAAGGGCCTCGCCGGGAGGAAATGCGGGGATTTGATTTCAAACATTTCCTTACGGTGAGAAAGTTTGAGATATTTCGAAATTCGCAAAAAGGAATACATCCACGAGCATGGCTCGAGCAATGTGAGTTCTGTCTTCCCCCCGACTGGGCAAGTTCACATAAGATAGAATATATGTGTGGCTATTTGGAAGGCGAACCGGCGATTCGCATGAGGTCGGCAGCGCGTCACTGCAACTCCACTCGGGAGTTTCGACAAGCCTTTCTGTCCGCCTATTGGTCGGAAGCGGCACAAGATAGGGTCAAGCATGGCATAATTATGCTGCCAAATTTGAACCAGTCTGGTTTCGGCAGCCCAGCACGCCTATTCGACCACATGCTGCAGGCGAATCAATTTCTATACGATCCATACGGACCTGCGGAACTAATTAGGATATGCAGCACCAAATTGCCGATGCACTTGCGCCACGTCATTCTTGCGGGACGATGCAAAGAGGACGTGGAAACGTTTAAGACACTTCTCCAAGAGTTGGAATATAATACAGCAGAATGCCCGCCTAATAAGGCACAAAGTTATTACGGGGCACAGCAGCGCGATCGCAGTCGTGGCCGTAGTACTAATCAACGGCGTGACTGGTCGTCGCGACGCGAAGGGAACAATAATCGGGACCGGCCGTATAGAAACTGGGGTAACAGTCGCGAACACAGGTGGAACAACGGAAATGATCGAGGACGTGGACAGGATCGTGAACGCAACAGTTACGGCAACCAGAATCGATACTACGGTGAACACGGTGGGAATAGGACTGTAGGCGGAGCACCTCATGATGTTGAAGTTCGGCCGGCTAACCCTAGACATAATCCAGCAAATGGAAATGAACAAAACCGGCAATGACAAACGATCAGCGCAGAAGGCGCCCAATCGGAACAAATGAGCGACATGGCAAATGAGTGCATACGGTATATAGAAAGGGAAGATATTAGAGAGGATATGTTGCAAGAAACTACGAATGCTAAAATTTCGGGAAAAAATCCAGTCGTGACAGTTGCAGTAAACGAAATATGTTTTAAGTATGATATTGACACTGGAAGCCCTTTCTCCATAGTGAGCGAGGCAGCATTTCAAAAATGCGAAGGGACTGGGACGTGGCCCGTTTTTCAAGTGCGAGGAATAAAGGTGAAGGGCGCAATCTACGGTAAGAGCGTAGAAATCCTGAGGCAGACAAGGCTTAATTTTACCTGACAGGGAAGAGCGTTTGAGTACAACTTCTTTGAGCTCCCAATGCTGAATGTGGCAATGATTTTAGGAAATGACTTCATGAATGCCCACCATGCAGTAATTGACATGGGTGAAGGAGTAATGACAGTTCAAGTTGGGGATCAGCCAATGAATTTAGTATTTGATGAAAACATATTACGTGCCGAGTCAGAAATTAGTTGCCTAAAATTTCAAGCTCAAACCGAGTCGCAACCCAGACTGGAGCTACTCGTGAACTATGTAAGTGAGCCGTGCTCTACGTCTTGTGAGCAGGGGAAAGATGTTGTTTTTGCTGATGCACTGAGAAAGAGCATCGCGGGTGTCAGAACCACGGACAGAGAAAAGGAGAAATTGTATTGCCTACTTAGGATCATGAACGGGTATTTTCTGAGACTCCGGGGGCGATTAAGGGTTTTACTTACCAATTCAGAAGTTTTCTGTTAGACCATACCCTATTCCCGTGGCGTATAAAGCCCAGGTGGAGAAGGAAATAAACAAGATGTTACAACAAGGAATAATTGAGCGGGCAGTAAGCTCGTACAACTCTCCCTTGCTTGTCGTACCAAAACGCGACAACTGGGTTCGTTTGGTACTAGACTCGAGACAGATAAACACAATTATTATGTCGGAAACGGACAGGCCTGAGAGCCTTGAGGAACTCTTACAGCGTTTCCACGGGGGTAAAGGTACAATCATCTGTCGACCTCCGTTCGAGTTTTTGGCAAATCGTGCTACACCCATCTTGCAGATTATATACAGCATTCCTGTGTTACGGAAATTGTTTCCAATTCCGGCGTCTCCCGTTCGGACTAATCGTCTCATCAGCTGCTTTTATAAGGGGATTAAATAGCATTTTACTTAATGATTTGAAACAGCGAGTGACAATTTACGTGGATGACATATTAATTGCGGAAAAGTCGTGGGAGGACCATAATGACGTTCTGAATAGACTACTGGATATTTTGAGAAGACAGGTGTAACAGTCAACTTAGATAAATCACAGTTCGGACGAGAGAACATAAAATTCTTAGGCCATATTGTCTCAGCAAATGGAATACAACCTGACCCGGAGAAAATTGCGGCGATAGCGGAGTGTGCAATGCCGACAAATAAAAAACAGTTGCGAGCATTCTTAGGCCTGTGTAATTTTTATAAGCGATTTATAAATTTTAGTGTACTTGGTACACCCCGTCTATGTGGACTAACAGGGAAGAACGCTTTGTGGGTCTGGGATCAAGAGGCACAGGATGAATTTTATAAATTGAAAAAGGCATTGGTAGAGGCTCCCATCCTCGTGCATCCCGAGCTGACGCAAGAATTCTGTTTAATGACGGACAGTTCCTTGTCAGGATTAGGTGCGGTACTGTTTCAATCGGAAGGAAATGATGATATTACAACTTGGAAAACAGTCTCGTTTGGGAGCAGGGTGCTCTCTCGATGTAAAAAAAATTATTCCGTGACGGAACTCGAAGCACTCGCGATAGTTTGGGCATTCTCAAAATTTAGGTATTTCTTATTTGGGACTACCACCAGGGTGTACACTGACCATCGTGCACTCCAATTTCTTATGAGCACAAAAATCACGCATGGGAGACTAGGACGCTGGGCACTATACCTACAGAAATATAATTTCACTGTAGAATACATTCCTGGGCAGAAAAATGCAATTGCTGGCGCTTTATCGCGCATTCCTATAGGTTTGGTTCACACAGAAAAAGGGGAACTCGGTGAAAATAATTTTAGCATCCTATACTTACAGAATGTAGCGTTCGAGAATATTGCTACCACCTCCTTAGGGAGTATAGCGGATGAACAGGATAAGGACGCAGTATTGAAAGATATAAAGAAGAAGTGGGAGGACAAGGAGAATGTAGGAATACGCCAGTACTACTTAGTGCACAATAGAATACTATTCAAGAAAAGAGGCCCGGACGACTCCAGATGGGTGTTGGTGATTCCGGAGGAACTCGTAAACAAAATTATATGGTACATACATTTGAGTTATGGTCACTTCGGAGCACAGAAATGTTGTGAAAAACTGAAAGAGACATGCTATTTTAATAACACGCTACGGCGCGTATTCATTGTGTACTTAGAATGTGCGGACCTTGTCAGCGAGCAAAGGCGGCCACAGTGACTTATGCTGCATCATCGCACCCGATAATACCAAGCAAACTTTGTGACCTCGCGGCCGTGGATCTATTTGGGCCACTAATACGATCTAAAGCAGGTTTTGCATATATTTTCGTAGCGGTGGAGCTAACCTCCAAGTTTGTGTGTCTGACTCCGTTGAAGCGAGCACAGGAAGAGCAGTGGCAACTGCATTTGCAAAGCAGTTTCCGCATGAAGTTGGGAGCGTGAAAAAGGTTATCTCGGATAATGGACCACAATTTAGATCGCAATACTGGCAGCGGATGCTTCGAAGGAGAAGAATTAAACCTATATATATATATCTCTATTTCACCCCAGCTCGAACCCCCAGTGAGCGTATTATGCGTGAATTAGGAAAATTATGTAGCTTATACTGCAGTCGTGATCACCGATCGTGGGACATACACCTAAAAGGATTTCAGAACATAATTAATGAGTTGCCTAATACGTCAACAAAGCTTCCGCCAATCACTGTGCTAAAAAACAAGGAGCCCCCGAGCAAAATCAAAGAGGTGGTGCCTTGGCCACTAGAGCCGAGACTACGCCGGAACGCAATTGTTGACTTAGCTTTACGCAACATCAAGCGTGCAGCAGAAGCCAGAGTCAAGGCGTATAAGAAAAACGTGAGAAAAACAGTGTTTCATGTAGGACAAAAACTTCTTATCAGATCACACAAGCTGTCTAACAAACGGTCAGGTGTCTGCAAGAAATTTTTTAATCTCTTTAACGGCCCGTATCGGATAAGGAAGATTCTCCATGAAAACGCCATAGAAGTGGAAACTCTTCGATCGAAGAAATCAGAAGGGCTACACCACGTGTCAAACATAAAACCATACTTTGAGTAGAAAGGACAGTGAGGAGTAGAGAGGATGGTGAAGAGAAACAATTGATTAGTTTAAATTTGTGATAAATGCATTTTGAATAATATGTTGACAAAAATAGTGATAAAGATGTTTCTATGTGATTGATTGAAGTGATGTTTGTATTTTTTTTTCTTTCCTTGTGCAATTAAGATTTAGGTTGGTTCAAATGTGAAGATAAAAGGTTTCTTTGCGAACGAGTGAAATGCTGTTTATGGGTATTTTTGTGTAACTTGAAAAGAGTCGCTCCTGAGAGAAGCAACATCTGTGTTGAATTAATGCAAAACTCAGGGGAATATCCGATCTGTGGGAATTATGGGTCTGGCAAACCCAGGTCCCCAGCTGTTAGTAGCCTTGTTTCCGATTTTCTGCTTTCAGTGCTACTATCTATCTATTACTATTCTATATCTGTCTGTATAAATGAGGATCTCTTATTATAGTACGCGTGCTGTATGAATATTTTAAGATAGGAGAACTCTGAGAAAGGAATGAGTAAGTTTAGAAGCTTGAAAACAGGATGCGACAATACGATTGTTTAACCATTGGCTTCCCAATATGCGATGATATGTTAATATTCATGATATATGTTTTTTTGTTCTTTATAGCTGAGTAGGTAAAGTGCTGTCTGTGGATTTCGTCAGTATATTGATTCCCTTCAAGGTGAAAGAAGAATTGTGGTTTGTGTAATTTACGTGGCCCTGAAATATTATTGTGGTAGTCAAATACGAGCAGTTTTTTCAGCAAATGGAGAATGGAACAGAAATATGGATCCTTTCTGTAGTCTTGATTGATGTTGAGCCAAAGCCTGAAAAATTATTCTGCGTTAATACTTGTCCTAGAAAAGCGACGTTTATGTGTTTTGCTGATGCTGTGAGCATTACAGCTTACTGTTTTCGCTGGTGCGGGATGCACTGCAGCCTATATGATTTGTATTGAGGAAATTTCCCTCTTGAAGGTAGAGGAAGACTAAATAATTTCGATTATGGGACCGAAGGAAAGCTTGGATTAATGTAATAAGGATGAAGCAAAACATTTTTCGTTTAAACTACAGGAGGATTCGGATCTATTGTGTCAGTTGTAAGTTCAATAGGATGTTATGATGAAACTGTTTTACAGAATAGAGGTGACCACAATTTTGCCATTCATGATAAATGAATCCAGAATGACCACCACAGGCGAAGTAACTGATTTGGAAGCGAAAGGTAACTTAAAGAAGGAACGAAATGGGTAAGAAAATGTAGTATAACCTGTATAAGGAAAATATTTTACCCTTCTCAGAGTCATCTGTGTGATTAATTCTTGTGATAACGTAATCTTAGATGAAATTGTCTTAATGTTTTATGTATAAACATATGAGTATGATAAATGTATAATTGCGAGTCTCTTATCAGGTGTGTCAACTGGTATAAATGTTTTGGCGTGTAAATAACCATTGTTCTTTTTACTGTGTATGTTTAAGGAAAGTTTCTCCATATTTATCATGTGACAAGACATATGCCGCAAGTGTCAAGAAGAGGACGAATTAGAACAATGTTGTAGTGGTACCAACACTTTGTTGTAGTAGCATTGAAGTAGCTTGTTGGATTAACTAGTAGTGGATAGAAGTAGAATTTTGAGTAATACATGTTTATGGGTAGTTAGTTTGTAGTATAGACAACAGGTGTGTGTGTGTGTGTGTGTGTGTAAATAACATGTGAACCCTATGCTGCCCTGACCTATACTTGCACAAGGCATAATCCTATTCATTTTAGTGAATTAATAAGTAGCATTTGATTTATTAAAACGGAAGTGAACCACATTAGTGATGTAGATTTAGATATTATATTGTCAGTTCATTTAATTTTTATTTTTATACTGTCAAGTCATTTCACTTTTATTTTTTTTATATTGTCAAGTCATTTAACTTTTATTTTTATATTGTCGATTCATGTAACTTTTTTTATTAAAAAAAAAGTCTCACTTTTGTTCTTAAAAATTGTGAAAGACAATACTAAGTGGTATTATGTATGACATTTTGTAGTCACATAACTATGATGAACAATTTCTGTGAATGCAGTTGAGAACGTGAACGCGAACTGGCTAAACTCTTACGTGCAAGCGGGAGCAGCAAGGAAGAGGGCTAGTTGTAAACTGGCGGGTTTCCCAGCAGTACACACTGTCAACGGGGCCACTTCGGGAGCGCGGTCGACCACAAAAGAAGGGCTGCAGGGCAAACACTTTCCCTTGCACCCGGAGCTAATAGCCGGCCGCACCAGTGCGACCCTCCGTGGAGGCGATGACCTGAGATGGCCGAGCGGTCCACCGCGCGGAAATCCATCTGCTGACAACGCACCACACGCACGCGACCGTGATGAGACGGCCGCGGTGAAACGACAGAAGACAGGGGATAAAGGGGCGTGGAGCCTTTTGACAGGTACTGTCCAGAGAAACTTGCAGACGTCAACGACGCCTATCGACATTTCCTGACAGATGCCTACTGTCAAGCGACAGTAAATCATGGTTCGATGTTCTCTGGTCGCTAAGGGTGGCACAAAGAAGATCCATTAAGTGTCATCCTTGCCCAGGAATATCAAACTGGCAAGCCACTTGAGGATAACTCAAGAATGTAACAAGGGGCGTGGAGCCTTTTGACACATACTGTCCAGAGAAACTGGCAGTCTTCAACGACGCCTATCAACATTTCCTGGCGGATGCCCACTGTCAAGCGACAGTAAATCATAGTTCGATGTTCTCTGGTAGCTAAGGGTGGCACAAAGAAGAGCCATTAAGTGTCATCCTTGCCCAGGAGTATCAACCTGGCGTGTCAAACGAGGATACCCCACTAATTTGACAACACAAACATGGAACCAAATCGAGATGTACGTGACACGGGCCACCAAGAGAAACTTCATGAGAGGGCAGAGACGGCAGGATTGCACTCAACAGATGGAAAAAAATCCCTACTGACAGCTGCGGCGACGAACCCCCCCCCTCCCCCCCCCCCCCTTATATTGTGCCTCGGAACAGTGGAACTACTCAGTGTGTCAGTGAACAGTGATTATACGGTTCTTAGTTCAATGCATATACGTGTGTTTCTGTCAGAGAAACTTTGACTCGTGTGTTTTGCAGGGGTTCGATTTATTGGTGTTTATTAGAATGACTGTTGTATTTTGCAGGTGTTTTATTTATTGGTGTTTTTTTTTAGACGTTGACTATTGTACTTTCAGAGCTGTTTTATTGATCAATGTTTGTTCTTGTGTGATGTATTAGATTTATGATATTTTGTCTCGTAAATTCATTCCTGTGGCATTGCTTCGTTTATCAGTCAGATAGCTATTCATTCTCATTGGACTGTGATCGATTAGCCTTTGCATGGGGCATATTTATAGTGAGGAAAACCATAAGGGTAACAATCTCATAATTAGTTGTAGTTTCAGTATAATGACACAGTGGTCATTGTTTGCTAGCTAACTGAAATATAGTAGAGTGATTAAATTAGTGCCACAAAGTTATTTTAATTCTATAAATTATTAGTTTTATAAGATATAGATTTTTTTGTGATAACCACTTTGTAAAACATGTTTTTTTTCTACTATCACTTTTTTTGCTTTTGCGGATTGTGCATTGTAATGTTCTGCTTTATAATACTGATATTATTTTCATGTTTTTTTAATTTCTGTGGCACCTTTGCTATTTTCCTGTGACCAGTTGGCTCTTGCAATGAGCATATACTGGTGAACTCCATAAGGGTAACAACCAGAAACTGTTTTCATATTAATGACACAGGAACCATTGGTTTTACTTGCTGACCAAATTAGGTCTACACTATCTTTTAAATAGGTGTTACAGATTGTTTTTTTCTCTTTGAAATTGGTAGATTCTAAAGATGTGTTGAAATTATTGTGTTTTAGCAAGTAGCTGGTGACCTTTTGCCTTTTCTTTACATTTTTGGTTTAAGTTCGGTGTGAGAAGCCTGCTCGGGAATGTCCTAGCATGGCCAGAAAATTCCCTGCACAGTCTTTTCCCGGAGCGTTGGGGTTATGAAAGGTCTCTGCTGAATTCCTTTCATGTTAATTTCTTAAATCTGTTGTCATTTACGGAATAAATTCCTCTTCTAAATTTTCTGTGGTGTTTCTGACCATCTGGGAGGAGACTGAGCAGTGAAACATGTTACTTTTACACATAAACAAGAAAGATCTGTCACACTACTACACTTTAAAACACAGTTTATATGTAATTCTTGTCACACAGTCTCATACGGAACCTACATCCGCTTTCTTTTATATACTGTATATGATAAGATACTGTCATCCCCCTTCCCTTCTGTGTGAAAGAATGAATGAGCAAATGTATTTCTAGTTGCATGCTGGATGGTAGCAGAGAACCCTGTCTGCTAGAGAACAGTAGGACTAACGTCAGAACAGGTAGCTACGCTTTCTAAAAGCAAAGAGGTTTCTATCCTTAGTATGATCCTGTCCGTCCCTTGTCATGTTGGTATAGGAAGCTGCCTCTCTGGCCACTTCCGTTTGTACTTGTGAGCTACCCTCTCGAAGGGACCACGGCAGTCTGTCCGCGGCGAGCGTCTGAAGTGGTGAGATCTCCGGCTAAGCACGTGTCTGCTAAGTCCATAGGACAATGGATTTCTTAAGTTCAGCCTAACTGAAAATTTAATCACCTTTATTTCAGGTTTAGCTCTAAAACATCTAATGTTGTCTTAGATTGCAACGCAGTGTATTTCGAGTGTGAAGTTCAGAATATCTTCCAGTAGTTGCTTTGTCACTACTTTGTGTGTAAAGTGGAACCACGTGTTGATCAGTAACTCTAACTACGATCATTAATCTTAAATGTGAATGTGCGTGAGATTATAACGTCTCGTCTTGACAATATTTTTCAATATAGCAACTTTTGTTTATGTTCAACCCACGTGGGCTGTACTTCGTGAGACCTGTACCACGTGCTTATACAATTGTTTGACCCATCAGGTTAATAATAAGATGATAGTAACCAGTTTGAGGTTTTTCGTTTGTAAATTGCTTTTCGATCTAATTTATTTTAATTATTAAAATTATTGTGGAGTTACACTCTTTGTGTATACCAAGTTGAACACGTGAAGCATGTGGTGTAATCATAAAAGTAGCCCTCAGCTATTCTTTTCCAGAAGATTTCACAGCTTTGGGTGAAAATTGAATCGGTTGGTTGTGGTTAATTTCCTCTTGCATGTGTTTCAACGTTCTTCGTGTGTTGTTTTATGAATGCAGTGTTGTATGCAGTCTCCCAATCTTGGCTCCATATTTGATGGGTTCCGTAAGATTACAAACTCACATTTTCACAGTCGTAAATAAGGCACCAGCTTAGTTATGACTCAAGTTTAATATGCTGAAATTTCAATGATTAATGTTAAAATAAATTTCCAAATATAAACTGATTTATTTCTTTTTATTTAAATTCTCTTTTATATATATATATATATATATATATATATATATATATATATATATATATACTGCTAGAGAACAGTAGTTGTATGACTATTAAAAGATTATCATTAATGTTAGTCTGGTTGGGAATTTGGTAAGCTAGACTGGATACCTGGTGAAACAGTTGCTCAGTAATGCAAGGTTAACTTCCCCAGACAACTCACAGCTTTTAACCCGCTTTTATTGTCTATCAGCACCGCTTTCATAGCAAATTAAAGCAACAACATTACACCAAGGCGGCCGGACCTGTCCTGTAAGGCGCCTCCCAGCCAATGAAGCCAAACGCTCATTTCCATTTCCATTAGAATAGCTAACACAGAAAATAGTTCTTTCTTAAACTCGGTTTGAAGCAATTAAACAGAATGCAAATCTAACTACACTGGCTCTGAAGGAGCCTTTGCATCGCTTCATTAACTAACTAGCCTAGTACATGAGGTCCCTTAAACTTTCATTGTTTGAAGAATCATGCTCATTAACAAAGCGACACCAATAAGTATGAGAAATGGTAAGTATGCTTAACAATAATTATTTGTCAAATAAAGCACAACAAACTATAACTCTTTAAACAACAAATGTGCTTTGATAAGCAGTCTTTTAACCTACTCAAAATATAATTGGCTGTGCAAATGCCAACACAACGCTAAATTCAAGTTCAACTACTTTCTCATGAAATGAACACTAATAGAACTTTGTAATTCTTATCAAAGAGCGTAAATGCAACAATTAATAATCTTTTCCGCTTCAGGTCAATTTTACTATTTTCACGCAGCTTTTCAAGTAAGGCAAATTCTTTAAGGAAATGACTGCAGATTGGTTTAAAAATGGACTGGAAGCTGAGTATTTCTCAAACTATAATACTGAACTTAAAACACTATAACTCCACACATTATAAATCAATCATAACTATTTTTACAGCTGCCGAATAAGTCTTTCCGTAATGAATTAGGACACTCGGAATTAAATTCACTAGGATAGGATTCCTGCCCAGGTTTGTGATTTGGGATAATCGCGGGTGTTAAGATAGAGTCTTTAGCAACACCTAGATTATTATTAAAAATCAACCGAACTTCACATGCGTCTGATCCATTTACAGAGTGCCAAATATAAACAATTTGGTGGAAAGCTGATGGTACTGGTGGCGTAATTTGCAGTGGCTGTTAACCTGGCGGCGAAGCAGTCATGGCAGTACTGTTGGCCTCACCCTATTACTGATCTTCTTGGCGTCGGAATTATATTTTTATAGGGCCAGAAAACCATGCCATGATAATATTAGCAACAAATATAGCATCCGAGGCCCATATATACTGCTCTTAAGCTCTTCTGGCCTGAAAACTCCAAGAATATGAGCCACAATGACCCGCTACTGCCAGCGAGGTGTTATCCACAGCACTGCTCAGCCCAGGCTCCCTACCAGTTACAAAGGACGAGTTGCTGCTTGCGTGCCAATCACACGTTTTCCGCTCTACCAGGTTACTTCCGTAGCTGCGGGGTTTCCCCACGTCTTTTACATTTAACCCTACGTTCCCTATCTATGGACGAAGTGATTTACAGTGCATTACATAGCAATCATTTCAGTAGTTATTTAAATGCACAAGCATAATTTAAACAACATCGGTCAGAAGTACACATAACTGAAACATGTATACATAATCAAAGAATTTTCATGATAGATACAACGCTCTACATAACAACACTACAAATTGACATAGAAATATCGATAAAGATACAAAATAGTTTGAAAATGGGTGTTAACAGAAATATAGATACTGACACAAATAGGTCGAAAATAGGTGTTGCACTGGGATTAATGTCATTACCTGCCTCAGTTCAAAAAATGTGTGTGTGAAATCCTATGGGTCATCTGCTTAGGTCATCAGTCCCTAAGCTTACACACTACTTACCCTAAAGTATCCCAAGGACAAACACACACACCCATGCCCGAGGGAGGACTCGAACCTCCACCTGCCTCAGTTGGGCATTCAAAAATTAACTAAGCGCATTGATCAGATATTAGCATCCGTCACAACAAATGTGTATTCATAAACTTCATAAGATAGGTTTCACAGTAATGGTGCAAACTAAGGCAATATCAGCTGTTATCTGTATGACTTTAGATGCGGTTTTTACGGTTTTAAGATTTGTGATTTTATCTGTAGAGTATACTCATTTTAGCATCAGGCATGTATACGTAACCAGATATTTCTGATAAAGCCAAATTGTCACATTTCAGTTATCAGACAGCGATTCCCATCTTCCTTTCTTTTCTTTCATTACATGTCAGATAATTCAATGTCTACTCGTATTCGATAAGCGGCTGGTTGTGACCTTCACAAAGGGAAAAATCACTAAGCGAAGCAGCTAATATGGAAACGTCGTTCTAATATTGCCGAGAAATGGAGTTAAGAAATTAGTCCGTCAGTTACCGCACAGGTTTCCCTGTGATTCTTTAAGCTCTATAGGAATTCTTCTGGCGATGAGAATCAATTCCCTCTAAAAAAATGCGAAAAATGAACTGGTACCTTATCTTTCCAGTTACCAGTGTACACTAAGAAGAGAAATTTGTAGTAGACCTGTAATAAGTAGGCCTACACGTACAATGATCGGTTGGTAATCACTCAATAACTTAAGGTCCATCCATTGTAATGGATCTCCCTATCCTGTAATATAAGGATATTTGTTTGTAGAGTATTTTAACATCGTTGACATTTAGCCAAACCCAATCTGTACCACCTATCAAAGGCATAAGAATACACCACCTGTTCATATACTCACGCCGAGATAGCTTTCCCAGAGATATTTAGATGTGTGGGGTATTATTACCATGCGTTATAAACGCATGAATGGTACAGTCTGCAGAACTCTGATTAAGAAGGGTCCATTATAGTGGACAGTTGCCACTTAATCCCACCTTTTCGTACCCTACGCTATGGGATGGAAGGTGTAGTACCACCACTCGAGGCATAGGCCTATAGATGTCACCAATCGTGTGGAGTGGTCGAAAATGTCTAGTGCTGGCAAAAGATTTGAGTAAAAGAATTGCAGTCTAGTCAAATGTACCGCTAGTTAAACAAGTGTATTCCGTGCACCTGAGCGATCCTAAATGGTGTGTCAAAGGTTTGCGATTTCTAAGCAAAATGGAAACAAACTGAAACCTGGACAGCTGAATTGTTGCCCAGCTAACTACACTGCCTGACAGAAAAAAGTGTGCTCCCAAAGAGGAGGAGGAAACAAAATAAAACTTCACGAACTGAGAGGATTAGTGAGCTTATCACAGTGATTACAAAATTGAGTCAAATTTATAAAGAGCTTGGCAGTATGAGCCCACTTATCAGTATGAAGTTGCACCGCCTTATATGTAGGATGCATGCATCGGGTTTTCTCTTTCTTATTTTTTTTTTTTTTCATAAGGCCTGAGAGAAGGGTCGGGGGCAAAGAGGGCAGGGGTCGTCTTCCGAGGCCTGGCCGGCCTCAATGTCCTGTTCCCGCGCTTCCAGCGCCAAGGAATATATATATATATATATATATATATATATATATATATATATATATATATATATATATATATACAGGGTGTTACAAAAAGGTACGGCCAAACTTTCAGGAAACATATATATATATATATATATATATATATATATATATATATATATATATATATATAGGGTGTTACAAAAAGGTACGGCCAAACTTTCAGGAAACATATATATATATATATATATATATATATATATATATATATATATTAACAGGATCCTACTACCGCCACCAGAAGCTTCCAGTTGTCTTCGCGTAATGAATGTAAGGGTGATTCCCTCTAAACCATTTGCTCTGAGGATCAATCATGTGCCGTGAATCATTTTTAAGTGTGCCTTCTAGTACTCGGAACGCCGCAATGGGCAGGAGGATCGTCGAATAACGCGTCTAAATAGTTCGATAGTCGTGTGCGGTACAATGCATGATGGTGGAACGCCTCATGAGTCGTTGTCAGGTGGACCCACAAGTCCAGAGCGTTTTGGGGAGCGGCTTGCAAAATGTAATACAGCACCATGCCCTTCAGCCAGTTGACGGCGTTCGTTCTTGTAGTGGGAAAGTAAGTGGTATCTGGGTGTAGGCGTTCGTCTGGCGGGACAGACTCTGGCTGTCGTCGCAACAGGAGAGCCTACGTTGTACAAGATCCCAGTACCCGCCTGTCACAGCACATGTCAGGCGGTGCGCATCCGAATCTACGACGGTACAGTGCGGAGACAAAGGGTCGTCGGTGAGATGGATGGAATGGAGACGCTGTCGTCTGGCTAACTTGTCGTTCACCACCACATATCACAGGGAACGAGCGTACGTGGGCAGGAATGGGGTGTGCATGGCTCGCCACACCCTGGTCCAGCGGATGGTTGGGTGTTGTTGTTCGACGTTGTTACGGGGTTGCCGTGCCTGATAGATGCGGTAGTAATCTCTTGTGCTCGGCGTCCTCGTCGCCGGTAGATCCTCGGTCATGTAACTCAGTTCGACCACAAAATCGCGGATGTGGGCAAGAGACTGAGCTATGTGGCCCAAGGTGACCGGTGGACAAAAATCTCGCGGCGCAACGAGCAGCATCGTCCGTAGGTACAATGCCCGCGTGCGGTTGTGGAGGCCTCGTTAAAGTAGTCTAGCGAACTTTGAATATATGACCTGCACTCACAAACTGGAAGGGTATCTAGAAACCGTTGTATCCTCTTCTGATCTTAGTTGGCCCAGAGTCGTTGAAACTGGTCCTTGATACGTTGCACATTGACACTAAGATAGAGTCGACGTCTGAGTTGGTAAAATACATCTATCGGGAACAGTTACGGGTATCTTGCTGGCCATGGGGGGTACCTTCACAGCGCGCATAGATGGCGCGTTGCAATTGCTGTATCAGATGTAACACAAGAGCTTACAGAAAGTCCGTGACACACCTTCGCGCCGTTAGAGTTCCCTCAGTCATCACCAGCCAGAACTTCAAGTCATTCGCCTGGTTCCCCAAAGCATGACCCCAGGAGCAACACCGCTGTGCCTCTCCAAAGCATTGGAGGAATGTGACCTTTCCACAAGTAGCCGCCATACTCACAGACAGTGGTCACCTTCTGCAGTGCAGAACCGCTAATCATCACTGGGAACAGTGCTTTGGGGACTGATGACCTCAGATGTTAAGATGACCTCAGATGTAATTGTGTTTTGGTGTTAACGGCAGCTTACATGTCGGATGGTAATTTTCTAGTCCAGCTGCTGCTAGTCTCCAACCAGTGGTGTGGCATGGCAGAATGTTGCAAAAAGTCCATTACTTGTTCACTGATGAAATGTGCAAATGCGAAGGGGTTACAATTTGCTGTGTGCACATCGCGGTGATTCTCTCCTGTAGTGATCAGACGTGGACGACCAGAACATTTCCGATGACTATCCTTGCTTTCACGTCCCCATGCGGTTCAACATCGAGCCACTGTCAAATCCGAATGCCCCAGAAATCTGGATATTGCACCCAGCCAAGTACAGACTCACACTGTGGCCCTTTTCAAGCCCTGTTAATTGAAGTTGTCTCACACGAGTATGCAGGATCTCTGTGTCCTTCGGTGATCATTCAACATGTGGCTCTGTTCATGCCTCTGTTCAGTCCACCAGGACTGGTAACAAAACTGAATACGAACACCCTTATGCACTCTGGTGGCTGTTCCACATTCCACACAGAATTGCAACTATAATCATTTACTTACCTGGCGATGGTGTGCATGTATTTACTTTTTTATCGGGCTGTGTATTCATTTTTATTTTCAAAAGCCGTCGAATATCGACAAAATAAAAGATTCGGCGGTCATCTGTGATCGTCCTCGCCTAAGGTTGATTGAATGCTTGATTTGGGGAAGGGGACCAAATAGCGAAGTCATCGGTACCAAGGGACTGGGGTAAGTTCCTATGGGAACAAACTGCTAAGGTCATCGGTCCCTAGGCTTACAAACTACTTAATCTAACATAAAATAACTTACGGTAAGGACAATATACACAAACCCGTGCCCGAGGGAGGACTCGAACCTCCGACGGGGGTAACCGCGCGGACCGTGGCAAGGCTCCTTAGACCGCATGGCTACCTCGCGCGGCTCTTTGATTGAAACATCCCGGCATTTCCTCAAGCGATTTAGGGAAGTCACGGAAAACTCGCCTAAAGAATAGTGGTTCTCACAGTTTCACTTCTTTACTTAATGACTAAAAGTCATGAAAATCCTCAGTTTACTCTATAAAAACGAGAAGTTTAGTTGATGTACGAGAGCGTGCTGAAAAGTAATGCCTCCGAATTTTTATTGTGAAAACTCAAAACTTTTTGCATAAGACAAACTGTATTAACATTCTACATCTTTATTCCTCATTTTCACATATTTATTTTTCAACATAGTCACCCTGGCGATGAAACATATTTCTTCCAACAAGAGACCAACATGTTGTAGAATGTTTAACTCTTTTGACGGAGCGATAACCTCAACTCTGCTTACACCGCTTTATCACTATCAGAATGAAGCCCTCGGACGTGTTGTTTAAGTTTTGGAGGCAGATGAAAATCAGACGGGACCAAGTCGAGATTGTATGAAGTATGTTCGACGACAATGAAGCCAAGGCGTCGGACTGTTGCAGATGTCGCAGCGCTCGTGTGTTATCTGGCCCTGTCACGCTGAAGAAGAGGGTGTTGCATGGTGGAGGAACTATTCGAAACTCGACTACAGCACGCTGTTTTTCACACACCGCCATTTACTCGCTACAATCCTGAGCCCTCTACCGGTAGAGGGCTAGAAATAAGTAGAAACTAAGAATAAAGATGTGGAATATTAACAAAGTTTGTTTTCTTTAAAATTTGCTTTATTTAAAACGCTTTTTAAGAGTTTTCGCAAAATAATCGGAGGCATTACTTTTCAGCACGCCCTCATAAATCATACAGACGCTGGGGGATTTTAAATTAAGTGTTTTGAAATGAGGAAACAATGATGGGAAATAAATATTTCACGTGATACGACATCTTGAATGAGCAGTGCCTGTGATGCACGTGTCTCACAACCGCTAACTCCTTGCCATGTGAACAATGACGGCGCTGTCTTGAAAAACAGTATACACGAGGGTCGGAACTTAAGTAATGGTAGCTATTTATTCACAACCGAAACAAAGATGTTACATGTTGCACCTGTTACTGTCATTCGACGCGCGGGATTAGCCGAGCGGTCTAGGGCGCTGCAGTCATGGACTGAGCGGCTGATCCCGGCGGAGGTTCGAGTCCTCCCTCGGGCATGGGTGTGTGTGTTTGTCCTTAGGATAATTTAGGTTAAGTAGTGTGTAAGCTTAGGGACTGATGACCTTAGCAGTTAAGTCCCATAAGATTCCACACACATATGAACATTTTTGAACTATCCTTCATAGTAGTCACCAGCGTTGTGTAGAACCCGTTGCCAGCGATATAGAAGGCGTAGTATACCGTTAGCAGAGCCTGTTCTGTTGATGGTGCGAATGGAGCGGTCTAAAGTTATGGTGATTCTCGTGTCCGACTGTGATGGTGTTATCCTAACGCATTACGTTCCTCCACGCAGACCGTCAATGCTCAGTATTACTGTTCGATTTTGGAGCATCACCTGCGACCAGTTTTGCAAAAGAAGCGGTGACACCTTCCGCGCAACCCACCCATCATTTTGCACGACAATGCGATGGCGCATACAGTGCAAGCTGTGGCTGCTCTGTTCGGTCAATGGGACTGAGAAGTACTGTACCATCCACCATACTCCCCGGACTTACGTCCTTGTGTCTCAGATTTGATTCCGATGATGGAGGAACCACTTCGTGGTATTCCCTTCAGAACTGTTCCAGGGATTCGACACGCAGTAAACCGCTCCATTCGCACCATCAACAGAACAGGCTCTGCTAACGGTATACTACGCCTTCCACATCGCTGACAACGGGTTCTACACGAGGACAGTAACAGCTGAAACCATGTAACTCTTTTGTATCGGTTGTGAATAAATAGTTGCCACTATTTAAGTTCCAACCCTCGTAATTCTGAATGTCTGTTACGTGCCCATGATGGGTGGGCCTCCATGTTCCCAAAGTTGTGTCGACTGCTTTGTAGAAATTTCGCTGGGAAGCCCTTACACGTCCTCCATCCAGCTCCAGACTCTGTCCACGCGATGTCCATTTTCTGGAGCCCTAAGGAAAAACATTCGTGGCCGTCGATTTGCTTCAGCCGTAGAGGTGCACGCATGGATACAATCTTGGATCTGTAGGCAACTACAGACGTTTTACCGCGAAGGCATTCGCCGTCTTGTCTCACAGTAGCATAAATGAGTACGTAGCTATGGCGATTGCTTTTGAAATAATAAACAGTTTACTCTCATTTTTTTCCATTTCCTTCGTTTTCATCTGACTGCCCCTTACTGATCATTAATGCGCATTTGCTCCTGTTCAGACTTAACATCCATTGTTCAGTGAGGTAGTTAGCTTTCAATCGACGAGGTACAGTATCGAGTTTTCGTAAATCCATCTGCACAGTAAGCGTGTTGAATACATCACACTCTCGTTTACTTAAATGTTTCCAGTATTTTCTGATGTACCGTATCTAGAATATTACTTTATTTAGTTCTCTCTTGTGCGGTGGGCCCATATACCTCATATACCTCGTTATCGACATCTTGACAAATGTGCTATTTCTGGTTTGGTATTCATTTAGCACTCTGCACTTAATTTCAAGCCCAAGTCTATTCTGTACTCGGCGTTCAGCGGGAATCTTAGTCAACATGAGGGAAAGATGCTATCAGCACGAGCTGTTTTTCAGAACTGTAATCAGCAAAAACCTTTGTGGAGACCAGAGACTGCTTTCTGATGGTCATATTATACAGTACTCGCGCGAAGTAACTGCTTCCTACTCTTGAATATATTTTGAAATATGGTCATATTGCTTTATAAATCATTTCTTGGGTCGAAACTTCATGTAGAAAGGACCTTTTATTCAGTGCATTTTTCGCTGACTGCGTATTTTAACGTACTCAGAACACTATATAGGGAAGAGAGGAGGCTTACACAGTGGAGTGCGCGCAGACTAACGTGGCCGGTGGATGCGCAGACAGCAGGGCACGCTTGGGAAGATCGGCAGAGACTGGAGTTGTGTGCAGACACTGTAGGGAAAATGTCGAGTGCTGCAAGGGAAGTGCCGTTCGGACTGAAACCCATGCTCGCATTTTTTGTAAAATACCCGCACTTGCGTGGGAACCATTCAAAAAGATTTACTGTCGCCTTTGCTTTGGTTAGTATCTAAAAAGAATTCCGCTGGAAGACCAACAACAGCAGCAATTTATTTTCACCTTGCTTTTTAACCATTTGTAGCTCTTGACAGAAGCGTCACGAGTGACGAATTTCGATTGAAACTACCTCTTGTTACTATGTTAAAATTTACTTCTTTCTCCAAAACGCAGCTGAGTTTACACCATGTCACCTCATTAACATATCGTCCAGATGCAATTGCGGGAGAATTCTGAAACAGTGGTTTATTAAGTGAGGAAATGGAGAAAATTAAGGTCAGTAGATTATGAAAAATCACATTCTTGGTACAAAAAAGTGTAATGTCTTCACTTACATTGTTCCAAAACACATTTCACCAGCTATCGATGGCCCTTAAAATTACTTTCTATCATCTAAAAAGTCTGTAGTTAGTGGAATAGCATGATAGATAATGAAATTTTGCATAATTACAATATAGCAGATTAGTCTCCCCGATGCATATTATCATTTGCCAAAATCACGTTTCGATATCTCAAACCGTTTACGAAATATGAGGATCGCAAATGAGTTGTGCTACATCAGATCAGTTTTCTCGAGATTGCTGAGATAGTGACCTCTAACCAAGCGCAAAGATAAAATTCAATATGTTAGCTAAAACTCATATGCAGCGACATATAATGTGAATATGCACCAAACGCAGAATCATGGCGACCCCTATTTTTCATTGCAAACTTTTTCGAAATTCGGTTAGTGTCTTACTTAAATGCAAATATTAAAATAACTGTTACCAGTAACGCAATGATGGGCAAGTCATCATGAAGCTGACATGTAAAGCTCTAAGTAACACAAAAGTGGAATCGTTTAAGAAAAATTTTGTGGGGCGTGCGCCTCAATTCTACCTTGCCGACCAGCCGAAAGCGGGCAGACCGAGTCAGCCTCCCCTACCATACAAGCAAATGAAATCGCTCAGTGCTTCGACAAAAACTGGTCACTGTGCATCAGCCACCACATCCTGCGTGGACCTTTTCTTTTTCTATCTGAGATTTTATCGTGGCATGGAACTGGAAAGTGTTACACTGCAAATACTTTCACTGAACACTACCGCTGTGATACTCAAGTGTTTCTTTGCGTATGGAAAATGGTGATTAAAATTAATTCCTTATGCAAGCTTATTTTTAGTCCAGAATTAACCCACTTGAACAGATGAAGAATGATGTGAGTATATGTTGGCGTATGGGTGTATCTAACGTTGCTGGAACTTTTGAGATGGAGATCGCTCCACAGCGTATCCAGAAGGTGCATATACGCAGTTGTCACCATCTTTCTCACTTGCTGTTATGAGGTACTTAGGGCTATCACACCGATAGATCACATAGACAACTGGCTGTAGCGCAATAACTCCTGAACGAGTATCGATGAGGTTGACTCGAGAAAACAGTGTGGCAAGAAGAATATGTACGAACCTTCCAGGAAGACTACAGCGTGAGAAGATGATAGAAGTATTGACTAGGTCTGACTGATAGCTGGATGACAACACTTGAAATCCAGGTGGGGGTTACAAATCGAGTGCCACCAAAAGCTGTCGAGGATGCATTATTGGAAGCTGGGTTAAGATCTTTAGTATCCATGCATCATCCATCATTGACACCATGCCACAGGCAACAGAGGTATGAATGTTGTAGAGGCAGAGTCAGCTGCTAGAGTGAGCACCACTATGTGGTGTTAAGTGGTGGCTATCGTTTCTGTTTGTGGTGGCGAGGTTAAGGTTATATCCGTGACCACATGCTGAAAAGTCACAGAAAGCAGTGCTGCTGGAGACCTATACCTCTCCAGATTCTGGTATCATAGTGTGGGGAACTGTTTGGTATCACAACAAGGCCTGTTTTCGTAATTGTAGAATGGAGGTTGAATGCTCGCCAGTATGTGGCTAATGTGGCAAACCCTTTCAGAAAACGGTACCAAATGGCATATTCCAGCAGGACACTGCGAGACCTCTCATACTGTATTTTACATGACAAACGCCTTTAGGAATGTACGGACCATCGATTCGCCTTAATTGTCTCCTAGTTTGTCACCCATAGAGCGGGTCTGGGTTGCGATGGGAAGACGTATACTTTAATATGAAACAGTAATCTTCATGAACTGACACTGCAGGTGTCACAAGTATCACAAGAACTTCCTCAAGATGACATTTGGAGGCGAATACAAGAGTGTATTCGTGCTTGTGAGGCACTGGTTTTGACGACTGACATAGTGCCCAAAAAAATGAAAAAGTTTAGTGTGATGTACATCACAACATTTGATATACAGGGCTACTACACTTAAACGCCAAAGAAACTGGTATAGGCATGTGTATTCAAAAACAGAGATATGTAAACAACCGATCGGCAACGCCTACACAAGACAATAAGTGTCTGGTGCAGTTGTCAGATCGGCCACTGCTGCTACAATGGCAGGTTATCAAGATTTAAGTGAGTTTGAACATGGTGTTATAGTCGGAGCACGAGCGATAGGACACAGCATCTCCAAGGTAGCGATGAAGTGGGGATTTTCCGGTACGATCATTTCACGAGTGCAGTATATTGTTACTGCATCGACTTAGTTGACGTTTATTACACCGTCAATGGGCCACAGACATTAATATGTCACATATATTTCAACTTGATACATCTGCTCGTTCCTGGGAAAAAAGATTTTTAACAGTCGGAGATACAGACAGAAGGACAACAAAGTGAACCTATACGGGTTCCGCATTTACCGACCGGGATGTGGAATCCTAAAACGTAAACTGTTGATAATTTAAAAAAGATTCGCCGCAATTGTTTATATATTTATTCATTAGAAGCAAATCGACTGCGACGAATGTGTTTCTTCAGGACACCAAAAATACGTAAAACGCGTGGGGAGAGAGCGGATCTGGTTGGAAGACAAGTAATGAAGTGAAACTGACCAATAGTAATTTAAATAAATACAATATAAAGTCCTGAAAAATAATAAGGTCGTCCTTCAAGAAATATTAAATTTCTACTGTCTTTCTCGTTTTCGTACATGACTATTGGTAAGAACAGGTATGACATCCGTATGTATCATACCCTTAGTCTGACAGGATAGTTATAACGAGCGGTTCTAAACTGCCGTGTGTTTTAACTTAATAATGTAAGTTTATTTACGTACATCATCTGGACAATACTCTTGGCAAAAGGAAGCACCGTCTCACTGGCGCTGACTATCCAGTGATGTAATCCGAATGAAAATAATCGTTTTGTTCAAAACTTTAAGATGATATGTCATTTGCAATATCTTTGGACCGAGATGCTTGTTGTCAGTATAATGGTATCCCTGAGTGTATGTCGGAAAAGATGCTCTTGTCAAATGGCTTATAGTCAGCGTATGATGAGCCAATTGGGTGTTAGATCCTCTTCATCATGGATAACAGCAATGATAATGAAAGTGTCTAAGAAACGCATAAATAACTGATCTGAAATCGGTAACGATTAGCTGAAAACAGCATTTTGAACAGTAATTCAACGAAAATACTTAATGAATTTTGGATAAAAAATTGTTCCAGATATTAGGTCTAAATGCGTTAAGTTATATTCGACAATAGATTACTAAATTGTCAGTATGTGATGTAGGCAGAACTAATTGGGTTTATTATAATTTCAATTCGTCGCTTTTCTTAAGTGAAACAAATACGGCAAATTAAATTCTTAGAACTGAGTCATTCTATGCTGCATATGAAGTACTCATTTCAATACACGCACATGATAGTGTAACAGTATTTTCATCAATTCTGCATTCTATTAACATGAAAACTAATTTTCCCATTTACTTGAGTCTGTTTCTCCAGAAATGTCATACACTGACTTGATCTGAAACGGAGGATACAATTTTGCGATGTGTCCTTACTTAACAGTTCTACTGTATATTCGGCATTCAGTCGTGAGCAACTGCTTCAAGCATCACCTTTTTAAAAATGTATGGGATAAGCTTTTTGATTTGCTCGTAACAATTATACAGGGTGATGATAATTAAACTTTCGCTACTTGAGAGGATCCCCATGAAAAACGAGTGATCTTGGGACAATAAAACATTTGTAAGGATTTGTGCAAGAGAAATAACGAACAAACCACTGAAAGAAACACATTTTAATCTCCAGGTGAGGGGTAAGATTTTTTAATTGCGTACCATGTTTACATTACAGGTTACGAACGTTGCTCCGTGCGATGACCATGTGCATCGACGACAGCCTGGAACCGCCTAAAGACTGCTCTAATACCATACTGCCCGAAACATCTCAGCGGGGATGTTGACCTCGGCATGTTCAGCTTTCGTGACATAGCTCGTGCACTGCTTGAAGATCTCACATTGCGTCCAGCATTCTCAGTCATGACAACATCCAGCGTCTTTAACAATCTGTGGCGCAACTGGTCGTCTGTTTCCCTCACGGGCAATTTCCAAATTGCCAGTTAATTCGAATTTCCGAATCATGTTCTTCAACCCTTTAACGCGTCAGTACTACTGTTTAGATAAAACAGCTTTACGAATAAAGCCCTATTCACTTTGTCCAGACCCATGTTGACTGTCTGCAAGGGTAACGCGCGCTGATGCTTGGTTTCAGTCCTACGTCGCCGTACCACTACCGGCGCCTAGTGTCGAGTCATAACCCTGCAGCGCACAGTCTGGACACCATTCCTATAAAGTTGTGTACCCATACGGTAATTTCCCTTGTACACTGATCAAGTAGCGAAACTTAAATTATAACCACCCAGTACATTTAAAAGCATCTTAATATACTTGGCATGTGGTTATAGCTTCGCGGCACGAGATGTGGCAGTCGCACTTTTTTTTCCCTTAAACTAATGCACTTCAAGTTGCCTTAGTGACATCCATAACTAACTCCTTACGGGGTCTCCACCTCAATCTACTACAACGAAGTCTCATAATTATCTTATCTCTTGGGCTTTACCAGCATCTGTGCGAGATATTCATACCATATCGTTGTCATTCAGCTGAAGTACCGAAAAAAACTCAGATTACAAATGGAGGCTAATGAAAGATAATATCATTATCTCTGAAGCAGCTGTCTTCTTCATACAAGTTGACAAACTCGTAAAGTAGGAAGTTGCATCGATATTCCAGTTTTAACACAAAGTCGTACGTTGAGTATCCAACAGCCATGGGAAAGACGGGGCACACTAGGCGGTCGTTGTACGCTGAAGCCTATACGGTGCATCTGTCCCCGCACACGCCCCACATTCAAGTCAGAGGCCGTCTGACTCAGTAGCACCTAAATGGTTCTACGTATGTGACATGGCGTCAGTTCGTCGAACGGTTTTGGTCATCGTGCGAGGCTGCTTATGTGCATGAAAACGTCTCTGCGTTACTGAAAATCAACCTTAGACTCTGTTGGCGTCGGAAACCATAATTCTTGTCTAATTTCCGATATGCTGGATAATTGTGTCTTGCACCAATTGTTACTCACATTCAAAGAATACAAGTGTTGTTTTACAGAAGGGTGCTAAATTGAGTAGATGGGTGAGATAAGAAATCAGGTCCCCCGCTGAACTAACGAGAGAACTAATGAATGGAAAACAATGACTAGAGCCGGCCGAAGTGGCCGTGCGGTTAAAGACGCTGCAGTCTGGAACCGCAAGACCGCTACGGTCGCAGGTTCGAATCCTGCCTCGGGCATGGATGTTTGTGATGTCCTTAGGTTAGTTACGTTTAACTAGTTCTAAGTTCTAGGGGACTAATGACCTCAGCAGTTGAGTCCCATAGTGCTCAGACCCATTTGAACCATTTGAAACAATGACTAGAGGAAGCGATAGGATGACAGAACGAGGGTTAAGACATCAGATAATAAGTTCATTGCTACTAGCGGGAGCTGTCGAGGTGAAAAAATGTAGACGAAATAGAAACTGGGTACATCCAGCAAATAACGTGCGAAGCTGAGTGTATTTCTATTTCCAACGGTACTGGCCGACCGCCGTGTCATCCCAAACTGACAGGTAACACTGGATGTGAGCAGCACACACATTGTCAGCATACCGCTCTCCCGGCCGTTGTCAGTTTTCGTGACCGGGTCCGCTACTTCTCAGTCAAGTAGCTCCTCAGTTGGCCAACAGCGCTCAGTTGGCCAACAGCCCTCAGCGCACCCGGACAGTCACCCTCCAAGCACTAGGCAAGTCCGATAGCACTTTGGTGATCTGACAGGAACCGGTGTTAACCTTTGTGGCAAGGCTCTTCGCTCCATTATACGGGATATATTTTCTTGATCTAGTTGGCTTTAATACATGACAAAATTTTTAATTTACACTACTGGCCATTAAAATTGCTACACCAAGAAGAAATGCAGATGATAAACGGATATTCATTGGACTAATATATTATACTAGAACTGACATGTGATTACATTTTCACGCAGTTTGGGTGCATAGATCTCTGAGATATCAGTACCCAGAACAACCACCTCTGACCGTAATAACAGCCTTGATACGCCTGGGCATTGAGCCAAACAGAGCTTGGATGCCGTATATAGGTACAGCTGCCCATGCAGCTTCAACACGATACCACAGTTCATCACGAGTAGTGACTGGCGTACTGTGACGAGCCAGTTGATCGGCCACCATTGACCAGACGTTTTCAGTTGGTGAGAGATCTGGAGAATGTGCTGGTCAGGGCAGCAGTCGAACATTTTCTGTATCCAGAAAGGCCCGTACAGGACCTGCAACGTGCGATCGTGCATTATCCTGCTGAAATGTAGGATTTCGCAGGGTTCGAATGAAGGGTAGAGCCACGGGTCGTAACACATCTGAAATATAACGTCCACTGTTCAAAGTGCCGTCAATGCGAACAAGAGGTGACCGAGACGTGTAACCAATGGCACCCCATACCATCACGCCGGGTGATACGCCAGTATGGCGATGACGAATACACGCTTCCAATGTGCGTTCATCGCGATGTCGCCAAACACGGATGCGACCATCATGATGCTGTAAACAGAACCTGGATTCACACGAAAAAATGACGTTTTTAAATTTGTGCTCCCGGGTTCGTCGTTGAGTACACCATCGCAGGCGCTCCTGTCTGTGATGCAGCGTCAAGGGTAACCGCAGCATTGGTCTCCGAGCTAATAGCCCATGCTGCTGCAAACGTCGTCGAACTGTTCGTGCAGATGGTTGTTGTCTTGCAAACATCCACATCTGTTGACTCAGGGATCGAGACGTGGCTGCACGATCCGTTACAGCCATGCGAATAAGATGCCTGTCATCTCGACTGCTAGTGATACGAGGCCGTTGGGATCCAGCAGGTCGTCCCGTATTACCCTCCTCAACCCACCAATTCCATATTCTGCTAACAGTCATTGGATCTCGACCATCGCGAGCAGCAAAGTCGCGATACGATAAACCGCAATCGCATTAGGCTACAATCCGACCTTTATCAAAGTCGGAAACGTGGTGGTACGCATTTCTCCTCGTTATACGAGGCCTCACAACAACGTTTCACCAGGCAACGCCGTCAACTGCTGTTTGTGTATGAGAAATCGGTTGGATACTTTCCTCATGTCAGCACCCCGTAGGTGTCGCCACCGGCGCCAACCTTGTGTGAATGCTCTGAAAAGCTAATCATTTGCATATCACAGCATCTGCTTCCTGTCGGTTAAATTTCGCGTCTGTAGCACGTCATCTTCGTGGTGTAGCAATTTTAATGGCCAGTAGTGTAAGAAAATGAAGCCAAAATACGCTGGATCTTCTTTGTCAGCATTTAAAGGTTTCTGTTCTATCGAAGGCCAGGAATATCCGGATATGTATCGTCTTATGCCGAGATCTCTGTCATTCAGCAACACAACCGTATTTCAAATGTTAACGATTGTTGTCCTAGAGCTGCATCTTTTCCCTTCTAGTCTTCAGTCCCTTTTTTTTTAAAAAAAAAAAAGAGGTGGAGCCCCTCCACGCCCACACCGGCATGATGGCCAACGCAAAAGGTCTACTGCCATCTCTGCATAAGGGTTAGTATTCATAAAGTGAGGTGTCGCAGGATGTGGGTACTGCGATGTTTGCGTACGTCTGGTTAGGGTTAACCATTAATACGCGCTCATCTGGAGATAGATTGGTCGAAATCGAACGAAGGGTAGCGGTTTGAAGGGCAGAGGAAAAAAAGTGCCAAGGCAAGAGCCAAGGGAAAAAAACCTGTGCGATAGTTAGGTCGGGTGGTAAGAGCAGTAGCGGTTGTCTTGCTGCCTGCGATAGGTCGTGCAAGGATAGGCTTTGTTAGTAGTGGGTATCATGCATGTCGATACCTTGACGTTGTGCGTTTGTGCTGCTCGGCGGCTGGCGCTGGGTGCTGGTGCAGAGTCCTCGTTCAGCGTCAGCAACCTGCAACAATTAGGTTTGTTATCGATCTTGTGTCCGATAGGTCGTATACCGGAAGCACAGCGTGAGGGAATGTTGGCAGATTGTTTGTGCGTCTGTGGGCGAGCTCGTCGGTGTCCCTGCTGTGGCCTGTTGGTCGGGTCTAATAGCAGCTGGTAGTTGCCAGTCAGTGTTGCTGACATGCAGGGGCTTGCCAACGTTTGTCGCTTGTTTGTGTATGTTAGTTTACCATAAGTGGCTATGCCCTAGCTAGCAGTGTCTTTGGCCGCTTGTGCTTCCACCTGTGGTTGTGATCGTAGTTTCCCAGAGCGAGGATGAAAGGATTGTTCGAGTGTCTCGAGTTCCTGTATAGTCGTGTGGCGTGTTTTTTGAATACTTCCTTGAAGGTATCAAGGCGGTATTCAGTCCCGGTCAGTACCAAGACCATATACTCGTATATAGCTCTGCAGTGCGCAAGTTTTTCTGTGCTGTGTAGTTTAGTGGAAAATAAGAATGTTCAGCTACTGTGCTTGCTTATGGAGTGCCAGTTCTACGTATTATTTGCACTTCTGGATCTTTCTTGATTAACGACGTCCATGATTTACAATGATATAAGATAGTATTTTACCTGAACTCGGTGATCTCGGGCTTGTGTCTCTGTCCCACAAACCTTAGATCGACAGTTCGTATCCCAGTTTCAAGTATCAACAGAAAAGAAGACTGCTCTCATTAATGAGGAACTATTCGCCATTGTATAGCAGTGCGCTTACGCTGTGACTCGTACCATCAAAACCGCTCAGTTCAGTGAAAGAGGACTATCAGTTTACTACAGACCTATTCTCAGGTCTGCCTGAAAATGCGGTTAACGAGATTCGATACAAAACAAAAATGACTTAAAGCTCCAGGCTTGTGTTCAGTGAATAGTGGTAGATTTCAATGTAGAACCCGTCTGAATCTACGTAATTCTGTATTCCTTTCTCCCGGTGCTAAAACCATTATTGCATGTCCTTTTCTGAGAGACTGACCAGCCAGGAATTGAACGTTCTCACGGAGCACATGTATGCGGTAAACTTATCATCCACTGGCACAGGGTTGATCACTTTTGATAACTCTTTTCCCGTCTTAACGACGTAGTTTATTATCAGTAGTGCCACGTGTGAACAGACGATGTCAACTTTATTCTCAAGAGGTGCGTGCATTGTTTGCGGCTAGGGGGCCCATACGATAGTTTGCAGGGGGTGTAAGAAGCCTCAGTAAATTTTTCTTTCTTAATGTTTATGAAATTTATTGACCAGAAAGTCCACAAATGGTAATAAGTACTTGTACGGCTTTCTGTGATAATAAAGGAAGGCGCAGACTTCACGTTTTTTCTGCGGCCAGCTGTTTAGCATGGTCTTTTATCCATCAGATTTGCCGTGTAAGCAGATATCTCGTTAGTTCTTAAGAACCTTGAATATATCTACGTATATTTAAATTAATACACTTCAAGTGTCTTTACTTAACAACCCAAACATGTTATTTTGCATTAATTTGTGGTAATTATCAGCTTTGTTTGCAGCTATTCGTAAAAGAAGTGCAGAAGCGCTGACGTGGAACCCGTCCGCCACTGGCGTGATCCAAATACTGAACAGCAGATCGTCAGATCATTTATCGTGCACCAGTGAACTTGCAGTCTTCCAGAAACGAAGTCGGACACTCAAGTAACCATACAGCATAACGTGATACATCGATCGCGTTATGCACTCGGCTTTTAAAAATTACGTAGGGCCACATCTGTAGTTTTGCGTTTCTCTCCAATACTATTCAGAGGTAACAGAAAACTACAACAGGAATTAAAAATCACTGCTCATCTAATTTCAATTAACATTACTCAGAGAGAGAAGAAAACACCTTGGTGGAATGGAAGTGTAAGAGCAGTAATCAGGGAAATAAATCTCTTCAGGAAAGAGAGGGATCGGCCGAAAAATAAACCCGAACTTATTAGAGGTGACGCAAAGATCAGAAACCTCGAAGAAATGTACCGAATCAAGAAACTGGAAGTTAAAAGAACAGTTGCAGAAGAAAAGACCAAGGCATGGAAGATATTCACCCAGAAATTGGAGGAGGACAGTAGAGGCAATAAGAAACTGTTGTATTTGGTTATCAAAGGTAAAAAAAAAAAAAAAAAAAAAAAAAAAAATGAATACCACAAAAGCACTTGAAGATGAAAATGAAAATCTGGTTAGCACAGAAATTGACATGAGAGAAGTCCTGACAAACCATTTTGACCACCTATGAAATAGATCCATTTAAGAACCAAATACAGAACTAGAAATCCACACAATGAGGAAACTCCCATCACCTGGACAGAAACAGAGGCAGCCTTAAAATCTATGCCTAAAGGAAAATCTTTAGGTGCAGATGAAGTGGACTCAGACATGAAAAAGGCAGCAGGTATCCAAGGCATACAATGGCTGCACCGTGTACGCAATGCCATATGGGCAGATAATGAAATACCTGCGGATTGGAGCAAGGGTGTAATAATTCCCCTGGTTAAGAAAGGTAGCAGGCAGAAATCCACCAACTATAAAGGAATAAACCTATTGTCTCATGGGCTGAAAATACTTGAGATCATAGAAAAGAGACTGAGAACTATCATAGAACCACAGCTGGAGGAGGAACAATATGGCTTCAGAAGTAACAGATCAACAATAGATCTAAGTTTTAGCACCCGCTTGTTGATGGAAAAGTATTGGGAGAAAGGCAAGAACCTGGTCATTGTATTCCTGGATATGGAAAACACCTATGATAGTGTTATAAGAGATAAGATCTGGAAATGCCTGAGGAAAAAGGAATGTGCCTGAAGGATTAATGAGAAAACTTCAGATGTTGTACAAAGACTGTAGTCGCTGTGTACAAATTGGGGAGGGACGATCATCATGGTTTGAGACCAAGAGTGGAGTTCCCCACTACTGTTCATCACTGTTATGGATACTATAATGAAGAACGTCAAGGAGAAGTCAGGTGAACTAAATGCATTTGCCTTTTCTAATGACATCATGATATTGGTGAAACTGAAGAGGAAGTACAGATCAGACTCGATGAATGGAAATCTCAATTCCAGAAATATAACGTCAACATCAGCAAGATCAAGAAAGTGGTGATCGCAGTCAACTGAGATGGACAACCAGCAAGAGTAAAATTAGGAGATCACCAACTAGAGTGTGTGGACAGTTTTCCTTACCTTGGAAGTGTAATTTCCAGTGATAATTTGGTCAGAAATGAAATAACCAACATAGTACAAAAATGATCTGAATTCTACCAACAAGTAGAATCACTTTAATGGGATGACTTGATTCAAAAACTGGCCAAACTGATGATGTTTAATAGCTACTTCATACCAATATTGACCTATGGTATTGAAACATGTACCCTCACAAAAAGAGAATCATCATGGCTGCAAGCATCAGAGATGAAATTTCTTAGATCCATCATCCAGAAGACCAAGATGGAGAAGTTAAGGAATGAGGCGGTGAGAAAGAAGCCTGAATAAAGACTCCCTATTAGATGGAATTGGCACATCTAGAATTCGATGGTACGGCCATATGATGAGAATGGAGCCAACCAGAACAGCCAAAATAAATTTGGAAAGACAGGTGGATGGGAAAAGACCTCAAGGAAGACCTCCAACGCTATGGATGGACTTGATTAAGGCTGATCTAGTGACCAGAGGATGGACAGTGGATGATTTTCTCCATGAACAGGTGTATTTGGACAGAACGAAGTGGATGAGGCTCATTACCAGTACCCAGGAAACTGGAACTGTTAAATGATTATTATTATTATTATTATTATTATATTATTATTCAGTTGAATTTCCTCTAAGAAATGATAGGTGATTAGGACTGTATTTTTTACATTCTCCATCTTCATTTCATCTGTGCAAGTAGGCACACGTGGGGTTACAGAGTATTATTTTTAATGTTTTTGGAAGACGAATGGCGACTTGCAGGTAGCCATAATAAAATTCCAGTTTCGACTTCGTTGAAAATCTATGTAATACTGACGTTTATGGACAAGGGCGCCCTTGGTTTGTGGTACTTAATTTTATGAATGACAAGTGCTTAAAAGTTTAGCTAATATAATACCTAATTCATCGATTTCTGCTGCATCTCACGTTGCTGATAGCGAAGTTAGTGGGTAAAGAATCAGTAAAATAAAGCAGTATAGATTTTCTTATCAGTCTGTCAATGTTAGAACGATATTAGACCTTTGAAATGATCAGTAGGACTCTCACAATACCTATCAGTCGATTTGAAGATTTCATTTTGTTCTTCTCCAGAAATCTGCTACCACGACCTGACAACTCAGAAGAGCGATACCCTTCGAAGTAGGCTTTCATTATAACTGAATCTTCAATAGTGACCGATTTTTTGTCTGAAGTAATGCGTTTTGTCGCATCTTTCTTCCGGAAACGTGGAACGTGCTTATGGCACAGATTTTCACCTCACACAGGGATAAGTTTACGTTGCAAACACCGCGTGCTAACAAGAGCAGATGTAGAAAGAAAATGCTTGCACTGTGTTCCGGTGCAAAAGCTGAGGCAGCTGCTTAAGTGTGTAAATTACGATGGCATTGTTCCACGAGCTGCGGCAGGTATCCGGTACAAAGCAGCTCCCAAGTAAAGTGTACTTTCCTTCTAAACAGTTCCGCAGAAACATTTGCATCTAATGCGCTTCAAACAAATTACGTATTTTTTCGCTCATTTTACCATCTGTTTCACTTGGATGTTATCACCCCACCAAGAAATACAAGTAACCTGTTTAGAAACGAAGGCAAGTTATAAAACAGATGGGCAAGAGTGATAGAAAGAAGAGAATGTATATAGTTCTTTTTCCCTTCTTTTTACAGCATTCGAGCGAAATGACATGAGGAAATCACAGATAATCTACACAGAATGCGCAGACTAAGATTACCACACAAGTTCACATTGGTATGTCACCGAATGTGCCATTAAAATTCAAAATGGCCTTAGTAAATACGTTGTTCTCTTTTGCCATTTGTAATACTGCAAGTAATTAACTCTATAGAAGTTTACGTTTTCTATTCACGACTTGTGGGACGTCTGTAATATAAATCACTTTACAAAATGCTTGTACACGATCAAAACGAAACTGAAAAAGTGAGAAGCATCAAACCCGACATCTATGAATGCTCTTCAGCTGATCCACTGCTGTTTCCAACCTAATTAAATTGTCTACAGGAAAAGTTAAAGAGCTATTTAAAAAACGGCAATGACTGCTCATTACACTAGAAATGGAAGTACGAATTAGATTCTAATAAACACGTCTATAGTAACATCTGTATAAGAAGAATTCCGCTAGAACATGTATTAACTGAAGACCATTTTTATTTTTTATCCAAAAGATAAGAAACTGAGAGGCGACACAGCAATGGCCCGATTAAAAACTCAACTTTGATTTGTTCTGCGCCTAGAAATACTTCATACGAAGTTGGTTTGATAAGTCTGGTCAAAAAGCAAGAAAAAATGTTTGTTTCGTAAGCAATTCACCTTCCTTCTCCACATAGTCTCCTCTGATGGGCATGTACTTGGTCCAGCGATCCTCCTGCTTTTCCACCCGATCGGAAAATCGGGTTCTCTCAAACCCTTCAAAATACTCGTTGGTTGCAACTACCACTTACTGATTTGATGAAAATTCTTCCCAGCAAACCAAAGTTTCAAGTTAAAGAACAGGAAGAGGTCACTTGTGGTTCAGTATGGCAAATAGGATGGATGAGGAACCAATTCAAAGTTCATTTAATGCACTGTCGTCTTATCGCTGATGTGTGGGATGGTGTGAAACAGCATTTTTTCGCGTGTCGACCATGATTTTTTTTTTATTCAGTCCGAGTTTTAGACGACCCAGCAATGACGCGTAGCTGTAGTCCTGCCTTTTTCCAAATTCTGAGAATTATTCCTTAGGAAGCCCAAAACCCATCGGCCATCATCTTACTAGCTGGTAAATTGGTCTTTGCGTTCTTCGGTGCACTTCCATCACACGTTGTCCATACTTCTGACACTACACTACTAGCCATTAAAATTGCTACACCACGAAGATGACGTGCTACAGACGCGAAATTTAACCGACAGGAAGAAGATGCTGTGATATGCAAATGATTAGCTTTTCAGAGCATTCACACAAGGTTGGCGCCTGTGGCGACACCTACAACGTGCTGACATGAGGAAAGTTTCCAACTGATTTCTCATACACAAACAGCAGTTGATTGACGTCACCTGGTGAAACCTTGTTGTGATGCCTCGAGTAAGGAGTAGAAATGCGTACTATCACGTTTTCGACTTTGATAAAGGTCGGATTGTAGCCTATCGCGATTGCGGTTTATGGTATCGCGACATTGCTGCTCGCGTTGGTCGCATCATCATGGTCGCATCATGATGGTCACATCCGTGTTTGGCGACATCGCGGTGAACACACATTGGAAGCGTGTATTCGTCATCGCCATACTGGCGTATCACCCGGCGTGATGGTATGGGGTGCCACTGGTTACACGTCTCGGTCACCTCTTGTTCGCACTGACGGCACTTTGAACAGTGGACGTTATATTTCAGATGTGTTACGACCCGTGGCTCTACCCTTCATTCGAACCCTGCGAAATCCTACAATTCAGCAGGATAATGCACGACCGCATGTTGCAGGTCCTGTACGGTCCTTTCTGGATACAGTAAATGTTCGATTGATGGCCTGACCAGCACGTTCTCCAGATCTCTCACCAATTGAAAACGTCTGGTCAATGGTGGCCGAGCAACTGGTTCGTCACGATACGCCAGTCACTACTCGTGATGAACTGTGGTACCGTGTTGAAGTTGCATGGGCAGCTGTACCTGTACACGCCATCCAAGCTCTGTTTGATTCAATCCCCAGGCGTATCAAGACCGTTATTATGGCCAGAGGTGGTTGTTCTGGGTACTGATTTCTCGGGATCTATGCACCCAAACTGCGCGAAAGTGTCAGTTCTAGTATAATATATTTGTCCAATGAATACCCGTTTATCATCTGCATATCTTCTTGGTGTAGCAATTTTAATGGCCAGTAGTTTATTTTTACTGGTGCTTAACGACGGATCCAGGTTTCATGACCAGTCACAAATAAGGCAAAAGGTATTGCTGATTGCGATTAAACATCACCAGACATTGTGTCGAAATGTTGTGCCGATAGCACTTTCGGTCGACTGTGAGCAATCCCCGCCCCACCTGGCCCACAGTTTCTTCATGTCTGATTCTCCGTGTAGGATATTATGCAGTCGGTCATTCGAGATGCCTGCACTCTCAGCAATCTCATGGTAAATTTTTATTCGGCGGCCGTGAATTACGGGTATCATGGATATTGTCAATCGCTTCCTTTCTGCTGGCCTCAGTTGGACGGCCGCAGCATGCTTCGTCTACAGTACTTGTCTGACCACGCTAAAATTCATTAACCCAAAAGTAAACGGATTTTAATGATGGTACAGAGTCCGCGTGAACTTCGTCCAGTTCTGTTTTGATTTGTGCAGCAGTCCGATCGTTTAAATGAAAATGATTAGTAATAGCACGAAACTCGCTTTTTCCCATTTGCAATCGCTGTCGATACAGTGACTAATTCAGACGGCTGTCAACAATGAAGTGTACGCTATAAATCCTTGTACTTCTTTATACGGTTGCCGGCCGCTGTGGTCGAGCGGTTCTAGGCGCTTCAGTCCGGAACCACGTGGCCGCTACGGTCGCAGGTTCGAATCCTGCCTCGGACATGGGTGTATGTGATGTCCTTAGGTTAGTTAGGTTTAGGTAGTTCTAAATCTAGGGGACTGATGACCTCAGATGTTAAGTCCCATAGTGCTTAGAGCCATTTGAACCACTATACGATCCTCGGGATAATCAAGCTTACCAATCACGAAGGCACAACAAAAGTGTTCCATTCTGTCGAGGAAATTTACCAGACTTATCACACCACTCTCGTATTTGTTGAACAGTATGCAAAGACTAAGGCATTATTTAATATCATTCTCATAAAATATTCGTCATGTAAAATGGAGCCGACCGGTGTGGCCGAGCGGTTCTAGGCGCTTCAGTCTGGAACCGCGCGATCGCTACGGTCGCAGGTTCGAATCCTGCCTCGGGCATGGATGTGTGTGATGTCCTTAGGTTAGGTAGGTTTAAGTAGTTCTAAGTTCTAGGGGACTGATGACCTCAGATGTTAAGTCCTATAGTGCTCAGAACCATTTGAACCAATTTTTTTTTTTTTTTTTTTTTTTTTTTTTTTTTTTTTTTTTTTTTTTTTGTAAAATGGAAGGAAACGACTGCGATAAAGTTGACACAATGCAGAGCTTTTCACGGCTCTAGGCATTGATATCAGTATTTTAACTTTCCATAGCACTTATAAAAATAGTTGCCAGTTTAGATGAGCTGTGCAACACACAATGACATTATATGATACACTGACTGAAACAATATCGCTGCACCAAAAAATAATTAATGTAGAGTAATGAAATTTCGGGAATATACTTGTCTAGATAATATAGTCAAGCGATTAGCATTGCAAGATCACAGATTAATGTAAGCGCGAGAAAAGCAATTGCAAATGTGAAATGTTGGTAAATCAATAATCGGTGCTGACGCCAGAATGTTGAATGCAAGAAAAGCGTGCAGGCACTGTGTTGTACAGGTGCCGGATGTCAGCTTTTGGGATAGGGTTCCATGTCTGTTACACTTTGTCGTGCAATAGAGGGACAGATAAAGCCGTTTGTGGATTACGCTGGAGTTGTCGTCCGATGATGTCCCATATGTGCTCGATTGGAGACAGGCCAAGGAACATGTCGACACTCTGCTGAGCATGTTGGGTTACAACAGCGGTATGTGGACGAGAGGTACCCTGTTTGAAAACACCCACTGGAATGCTGTTCGTGGACGAAAGCACAACAGGTAGAATCACCAGACTGACGTACTGTACAAATTTGCTGTCAGGTTGTGTGGGGTAACCACGAGAGCGCTCCTGCTGTCTTACGAAAGTGCACCCCAGACCATAACCGAAGGTGTAGGTCCAGTGTGTCTAGCACGCAGCCAGGTTGATTGGTTGCAGGCCCACAGATGGCCCCCTTCTAACCAACACACGGCCATCTCTGGCACCGAGGCAGAACCAGCTTCCATCAGAAAACACAAAAGGCCTCCACCTCGCCCTCCAATGAGCTCTCGCTTGATACCACTGATGTCGCAAATGGTAATGGTTTGGGGTCAGTGGAATGCACGCTACAGGGCATCTGGCTCGGAGCTGCCCTTGAAGTAAATGATTTGCAACAGCTCGCTGTGCTACTGTAGTGCCGACTACTGTTCAAATTGCTCCTGCAGACGCAGTATTATGCGCCAGAGTCATAGGCCGAACACTATGGTCTTCCCTCTGGGAAGTGCCATGTGGCTGCCTGGAGCCCGGTCTTCTTGCGACAGCGCATTCTCGTAACCACGGCTGCCAGCAATCCTATAAAGTGGTTACATTCCTGCCAAGTCTCTCAGCAATATGGCGGAAGAAATGTCCACCATCTCGTAGATGATATCTACGACCTCGTTCAAACTCTATGAGGAGTTGATAATGGCGTCTTTGTCACCTTAAAGGCATTTTTGACTAACATCAGCTAACCAGGTCCAGTCTCAAAGGTAACGTAAGCTAATGACCGTTACAGCGTGTATTTAAAGCAAAATTGATTTGCGTCGTCGCAGTGGCACTACTAGTTCCACTCTTATGCGACTGGCGCGGAATATGAGTAGATATCATGTTCCAGATGTAGAAACAAGCCTGCCAACTTAGTTTACGTCGCACAACTCCTTCTTGGTGCAATGGCCTGAATACGTAGTTCTTCTGACTTCATATCCACGTTGGAAGTGAGGGTTAATATGGTTCTAGTACAGTTAACATCTGTTCTTGTGGTTCATATTTACTTTGTATAAACGGGGTTTATAATTTTGTGTACATCTGAAATAAGCGTAGTTCAAGATTAGTTTATAAAGAACATAATTTTTTATGCATTGCGTTTCCAAGTACAGAGATACGGCGCTAAGATCGGCAATGTCTGCATACGACAACAAGTGTCTGGCGCAGTTGTTAGACTGTTTACTGCTGCTGCACTGGCTGGTTATCAAGATTTAAGTGTGTTTGAACATAGTGTTATATTCGGGGCACGAGCGATGGGCCACAACAACTCCGAGGTAGCAATGAAGTGGCGACTTTCCCATACGATCATTTCACGAGTGTATCGTGAATATCAGGAATCCGATAAAACATCAAAACTCCGACATCGCTGCTGCCGGAGAAAGACCCTGCAAGAACGGGACCAACGACGTCTGAAGAGAATTGTTCAACGAGACAGAAGTGCAACCCTTCTGGAAATTGCTGCGGATTTCATTTCTGGGCCATAAACAGGCGTCAGCGTGCGAACCATTCAACGAAACATCATCGATGTGGGCTTTTGGAACCGAAGGCCCAGTCATGTACCATTGATGGCTGCACGACGCAAAGCTTTACGCCTCGCCTGGGCCCGCGAAGACCGACATTCGACTGTTGGTGATTGGAAACATGTTGCGTGATCGAACGAATCTTGTTTCAAATTGTATAGAGCGGATGGACGTGTACAGGTATGGAGACAACATGAATCCATGGACCCTGCAGGGGACTGTTCAAGATGGTGGAGGCTCTGAGGCTCTGTATGATGTGGGGCGTGTACAGCTGGAGTGATATAGGACCTCTCGTACGTCTAGATACGACTCTGACAGGTGACACGTACGTAAGCTTCGTGTCTGATCAGCTGCATCCATTCATGTCCATTGCGACGGACCTGGGCAATTCCATCAGGACAACGCGTGTACAGCTGGAGTGATATAGGACCTCTCGTACGTCTTGATACGACTCTGACAGGTGACACGTACGTAAGCTTCGTGTCTGATCAGCTGCATCCATTCATGTCCATTGCGACGGACCTGGGCAATTCCAGCAGGACAATGCGACACCCCACACGTCCAGAATTACTACAGAGTGGCTACAGGAACACTCTTCTGTGTTTAAATACGTCCGCTGGCCACAAAACTCATCAGGTGTGAACGTTATTGAGCATGTCTGGATGCCTTGCAATGTGCTGTTGCATCAGAGGCACCATGCAACGAAGTTTAGCTCATTTCGATTCCGTAACATTTTGCATGTTGAACCGTGCAATTTTCAGTGGATGTTCATGTGCCCCCATCAAAGTAGACGTTTCTTTCTCACCCTGATTCTGCTTGTCTTCATTTCCTCTATGACAACTCCGTTTTTCTACCACCGAAGAGAGTAATACTGATCGAATGGCATATTCTCTCTCAACTGCTCGCTGCACTTTTACATGTCTTCCTCACTGTGTATCACATTTCTTTTCATACGTGCTAGTACTTTCTTGTCTTCTCAGAATGCCTATAAACTTTTGCTATTCGCCTTTAGTTTTCGAGTTTCAATCAACTTCGTAGCCGCCGCTTTGTATCAAAACTTCAAGAACAGTCTTCTTCAACTTGTTCAATTTTTCTCAAGCATGTTACCACCGATGAGAAGCGTTACTTCTTCTTCGGTTCGACACACTCTTAACCAGCACTAATCTCGTTCTGTGCTTCCAGGATCTTAACATTAAAATAAAAACAAAATACAAAAATCGTGACATGAATTCAGGATCTTTTTATCTTTCGGAGGGAATTCGCCTTATGTTAGAATAACTGGTGACGTCTTTACAGTTACTTGCGCCAACAAGAACAGTATAATAGCGATAAATGTGAGTGGGAGATAATTCATGCTCGGTGAATTTAAAGCTCTCGAGTGAGTCACAATAGTAAGTAGAGGGACGGGCGTTCAGCACCTAGTAATAACTATGAGTAACTGCTACTCGATTGTTAAACTGTTACGAAACCGAATGCAACAGTACAGCCTATCCCCTGAAGTCTTAATATGACTCTCGATATTCACACAGTTTTGTTTCACAAATATTTGCTACGATCCAGATGTAATACGATTAGCTCAAAAAATGGTTAAAATGGCTCTGAGCATTATGGAATTTAACATCTGAGGTCATCATTCCCCTAGAACTTAGAACTACGGAAACCTAACTAACCTAAGGACATCACACACATCCATGCCCGAGGGAGGATTCGAACTTGTGACCGTAGCGGTCGCACAGTTCCAGACTGAAGGGCCTAGAACCGCATACGATTAGTGGTTATTCAAGATAATGAAGTACGAGCTGTTATTCAAACAACTTTCAATAGGACCTGTGAAACGTCTGTGGTATGTGGGTGTAGTCGTCCAAGTACTTTTAAAGAATACGTACAGTGTCGTTGGATACAGCGAATCAGATTTATAATGGCTGCTGTTAGATAGAAACAACGTAATTGTATTGGTGAGATGGAAAAGGCGTCATGTCCCAGAAAGTGAAGTTTTCAGGACACGTGTTTTACTACACAAAGGGTTTAAGTATGGAGTCGAGGAACCGCTGTGTACAATTGGCCACTGGGTGAAGCAGTGCACGCCATTACAACATACTTTCGCTATCGACTGTGGTCAGTGATCGAGTTTGAATGTGCTGGAGATGATCATTTTCGAACCTGGTGGCATACGCCCTTTACTCTTGTTGGAGAAAGAATGCTCTCACAACCATATACGGTATTTATACCATGAAGAGCAAAAGAAACTGATACATCTGCCTAATATCGTGTAGGGCCCCCGCGAGCAAGTAGAAGTGCCGCAAGACGACGTGGCATGGACTCGAACAATGTCTGAAATAGCACTGGAAGGAACTGACACCTTGAATCCTGCAGGGCTGTTCATTAGAAGAGTTATGTTCCAAAGTACTGAAGATGAGCAAGTGCTCATAGCTCTTCAGTTATGCATTTTAGAGCACGTGTTTACCGGACATTTTTTTCTGTTTGGTCCATATTACCACTTCCCATAATATAGAAAGCAAAGAGTTTGCAGTAGAACAGATTTGGTTCACGGTATCAAAGATGAAAAATTGCTCGTAGCTCTTAAGGTATGAACTTTCGACCCTATGTTTACTCAGACTTTTTTGCTTCTAGTATAGTGTACTTTCAACTGTTTGCGTTTACACCATTAATTATGATACACCCTGTATACCCATAAGGTGTTGGATACAGAAAGAAAACGTCGTTTGATCATTTCATCCAAAGCGTTGAATCTTTTAGATGATTTAGAGACGAAAAGAGGCAAAACCAGAAATTGTATGAAAAAAAAAAAACATTTTACACTCCCTTATATGTTCAACGACTGTTTCAGTACTAAATTCAGTTTATGAACATAGCATCGTATGAAGAGAGCTGAGGGGTATTTGCCTCTCACACATTTTTGTACCCACTTTTTTGACCAGCCATGATGGCACAACCATCGTATTTATGAGCTATAGGTTTTCTACCACAACCGAATTCACTTATGCCGCCAAAGAGCACTTAGGTTATCAATGATATCAACAAATCCCAAAAATCTCTCACACACTTCACCAGTGGATGATACTTACCGCAAAACAGCTGAAAGTTGGGACTGGCTTGAAACATTTACCGTTTCATCCATAATAACCGCAACAAAAGGCGTTTCTTTCAGTTATTTCGAAATTTCTTTATGAATGACTACAGCAATTGAATCGATAAAGTCATTCTGTACATCACTTGAGGTACCATTAAAAACAGTTGAGATCTGTAAAGTGGCTATAATTTCGCGCCTTACAAGAACTCATCCACATACTTTGCCATGATCTACAAACAGAATTAGGTATCATGTGATAGGCTGAATAAAATGTTCTCGGGTTTCCAACTGCGTCAATTGCTTAAAACTAAACGAGCTTTCAGCCAAGGACCTTTTTTGGCCATTGTCAAGTGATATGTCATATCAAGTGATATGTCATATCACTTGACAATGGCCAAGGAGTGCTTGGCCGAAAGCTCGTGTAGTTTTAAGCAATTGACGCGGTTGGAACCCGAGAACATTTTATTCAATGTTATCGCCGCGAGACTCTGCATTCATACATGTGATAGGTTGTACATCGTACACATGAATATATAAAGGAGACTGACATTGTCACGTACATCTTGTAAATAATTGTTAACGCTTATTGCATGAAAGGTGACGGAGTGTCTTTATTATAAAAACGACGTAATGAATGATTGCCTGTACTAATAGAGGTTGGAACGGCAGTGGAGATGAAACGGCAGGCAGAACTCAAGCTCTGGGTGGAAGGCCCGCACAGGTGTTGGTCCTGCTTAAACACAGGAAGTAGCTAGATGGACGTCGTGGCAACTGAGCTCTGGAGCACAATAGGGTGACGGCCGGCCACTATTGTAGTAGGGGCCGGAAGGATAACCGGATGATACTTCCGAACGCTGAAAATCTTGGACGCAGGTGAGAGGAACGAAGAGGTGGTACCTCGGAAACCACGCAGGCTTGGTTCTACACAGCCGTTGAACAGCTGAAGCACACTTGCTTTTGTCGAACTGCAACACACAGAAAGCTCTCTCCGCACCTGAACTCACCACGTTTGCGAGTATCGCTGACTATCGGCAAATTACCAAACTACGCTGTGGTGGTATAAATGAAAAAAATAAAACTTTCAGGATTTCTCTTCAGAATGACATATGTATGATATCTGTACCATGTTTGGTTCTTGTGCAATAAATAAGGTGTAAGATGGCTATTATTTCGCACCTTACAAGCACTCATCTACATACTTAGCCATGATTTACAACCGCAATTACGTATAATTTGACAGGATGTATATCGTATATGTGAATATTTAAAGAAGACTGACATTGTCACATATAACTTGTAAATAGTTGTTAACGCTTATTGCATGAAAGGTGACAGAGTGTCTTTATTATCAAAATGGAGTAATGAATGATTGCCTATACTAGTAGAGGTTGGAATGCCAGTGGAAATGAAACGGCAGGCGTAACTCAAGCCCTGGGCGGAAAAGCCCACACATGTGTGTTGGTCCTGCTTCACACAGGAAGTGCCAAGCGGACGGTCTGGGCACCTGAGGGCGGAAGCACAATACAGCGGCGGCCGGCCGGTTTGGAGGGGGGCCGAAAGGATCACTGAATACTACTTCGGAAACTTTGAAAATCTTGGACGCGGCAGAGAGGAACGAGGAAGCTTTAGCTCGGAAATCACAGGCTGGGTTATTTCAGGGGATTTTTACTCTGAGAGACGTACCATTCTATGAGCATAGGTATTTCCTCGCAAACTTTCTGCGCTGGACGACAAAAGACCAAAATATGGTTGGTCGGCTTTCAGAAGAATCTATAGAGAGGGAGAATATTCCGTGGTTTCGAGATTATGATTCACCTTCTGAGTTATGAGGGAGAGGAGCCGAGCTTTGCTGGGAAGCTAGCAGTGGAGAGAAGAGGTCTTCCGTTTTGAGCGTCCGGGTTTGACGTTCACTCAGTATCAGCTTTTGTTGGTACAGATGGACTTGCTGTCTTTGCTTTTAGGAGATTTTATAGTGAGAACGGTTGGGCACTGTACTGTTGCGAACTTACACGATTCTGGACTTCGCCTCCAGCTAGGGAGTCATCGTTGAGTACGCAGTGTTCAGTGATTGAGAACACTTCTTCTGTCTATACTCACGTGGAGATGGTATCTGAATTCCGTCCTTGTGTCTGGGAGTTCGCGTTTCTTGTCTGTAGACAGTGTTTGGTTATAATTGTCAGAGGACCGCCTTCTGCCATCCTAGTGTTTGAAAGAGTTTTATTTTGTGGCTGGGGTCCTTCCATCGTCGCAACGTGTACGAGAACCATCACTCCGAAGCACTGGACGCAGTACATACAGTGATATTGCTAATTGCTTCGGCTTATTAGGGCTATAAAGTTAAACAGCTCTCATCACGTAAATTTTATTTCCACTGAGGTTGCACACCACTGTAGATCATCTTTGAAAGTAGTGTCTTCTAGTGTTTGGTACATAGATGACGTCAGTCGTCTCGCGTTATTTATATTAGATCGCGTAGCCATAAAAAGGGACAGATTTGGGCAATTGATCAATCGTATTAGTTAGGAAATTCATTTGTATCTCTTTATGTCCATTGGACATTGATGTATAAACATTTGTAATATTAACAGGTTTTAATCAACAATAAAGTTATAAGCGGAATCAGCATTTATCATTTGGTAGTTACTAGTTCCCTTAATCATTCATTTATGTTTACGTTGCAATTTATGTGTTAAAGAGCAAGAGAGAGATAATCACCATTAAGAGATACTATGATCTGCTTCAGGGGGTAGTCAAATGGTTCAAATGGCTCTGAGCACTATGGGACTCAACTGCTGAGGTCATTAGTCCCCTAGATCTTAGAACTAGTTAAACCTAACTAACCTAAGGACATCACAAACATCCATGCCGGAGGCAGGATTCGAACCTGCGGCCGTAGCGGTCTTGCGGTTCCAGACTGCAGCGCCTTTAACCGCACGGCCACTGCGGCCGGCCAGGGGGTAGTCAAACAGGGCCAAATCATTTTAGCGTTGAGTATTTTCCGTTGCGCACATTCATTTTACACTCTCCTGGAGTAGCATCTTGGAAAGGGTGAGTCTACGGCGTACCAGTCCTAACACAAAGGAAAAGTTCCTGGTAGCACGAAGAACCGATCCCGGTTCCCCCGCATGGCAGTCAGCTGCACTGATGACTAGTTTTTTTCGTGGAGTGCGAGACACCTCTGGTTTAAGGTCATACCTTCGTGAAACAAGCCAGTGATCTGCACCCGGTTCCCCTCTCGATATGCAAATCGCCCCACTGTGATTCAGATGTATGGAAATTGAGGTGTGCGCAAGCAGATGGAACGGATGGGTGGCCCAGTCAAGTGAACCGTAGCTATGGGGCTAGAAGAGGGGACTGTTATCTACTGAAGTTAAACAGGAATTCACAGTCATAATAATTTATTGAGAAAGTTAACTGAATGCAAACCAACACAGAACATGAAAAAGATAATCAAGTTCTTTCTTACATGTGTGGAGCGCTAATCAAAAGCCGAGACCGCGGAAATAGTTACGTTTATAATTTAGGTCGATATGGGAAGCTCACTCTGATAAATAAATCTGCGAAGTATCTAAGTGAACTGAAGCACGGGGTCTCATCGGCCATGATGATTGTGTCGATTCATTGAGTAAGGCGGACAAGCATGCTTGAAAACGCAATAAAAAAGTCATGGTCAAGATGTGAGTACTAATGGCTCGTCCCATTGCTACGTGAACTTTTTACATTTGCGAAGCTGAGCTGGGTGGTGAACTGATGCTGCAGCAGATAATGGACTGCCAAGTGCCGTCTCTCAAATCTCGAACTAATTTCTGTCTCCGAAACTATGCTTGCAAACATCTCCAAAGCCTCTTCCAGAATCAGAGTGCAAAGAGAATAGGAATTAAGAGTCAGAATGCGAGTAGTAGCAAAATCAGATCACAAATCGACATCGAATGACTCTCAAATGTGCGCTCTGCTGTTTCTGCTCTCGCGATGCCTTCTCTACTGCGGCCAGTGAGAACCCATGTCACAAAAAGTAGTTCGTTCATTATGCAGAACTACGAGGGGCGTCCAATATGTAATTCAGCAAATTTTTTCGTCGCCAGTTTCGGTTGAAAAAATGCGGATCTTTTTGTGGGACATCTTCCCATATTCTGACTTTACCCCCAATGTTTCATGAAGTTCAGTTTTGTGGCAGCGCTATACGTAGCCTTCGAAGTGGCGTCTGTAACAGAGATGAGTTCCAAGCAGAGAGGTGTCTCTGAGTTACTTTTGGCGGAGACCAGAGCATTGCAGATATTCGTAGGCGCTTGCAGAATGTCTACCGAAACTTGGCAGTCAACAAAAGCATGGTGAGTCGTTGGGCGAGGCGTCTGTCATCATCGCAACAAGGTGGAAGAAATCTGTCCGATCTTCAGCGTAAAGGCCGCCCGCGCACAGCTGTGACACCTACAATGTTGAAACGAGCAGACACTCTCATTCGAGATGATCGATGGATCTTAATCAAGCACCTCGCTGCACAACTGGACGTCTGGACCATCTGCGCGGAATTGCTTCCGCGTTATGGGGCTGATCGCGACAATTCTTTGTCAAACATCATCACATGCAGTGAAGCATGGGTTCGTCACTTCGAACTTCAACCAAAACGGCAATCCATGGAGCGGCGCCTACCACCTCTCCTCTGAAGAAAAGTTCAAAGGAGTAATCTGAGCCGGTAAAATCATGGCGACGATCTTCTGGGTCTCTGAATGGGTTATTCTGTTTCATGTCCTCCCTCACGGTACAATGATCAACTCTGAAGTGTATTGTGCTATACTCAGGAAATTGATGAAACGACTTCAGCGTGTTCGTCGTCACAAAAATGCAAACGAATTTCTCCTAATCCATGAAAACGCAAGGCGTCACACACGTCTTCGGCCGCGCGGGATTAGCCGAGCGGTCTTAGGCGCTGCAGTCATGGACTGTGCGGCTGGTCCCGGCGGAGGTTCGAGTCCTCCCTCAGGCATGGGTGTGTGTGTTTGTCCTTAGGATAATTTAGGTTAAGTAGTGTGTAAGCCTAGGGACTGATGACCTTAGCAGTTAAGTCCCATAAGATGTCACACACATTTGAACATTTTTGAACACGTCTTCGTAACCGAGAGCAGCTCACAAAACTTCATTGAACTGTTCTTTCTCATCAACCCTACAGCCCGGATTTCGAACCTTCCGATTTCCGCCTGTTTGTCCCAATGAGGGATGCGCCCTGCAGGATGAAGAGCGTGGCTGATGGAGATGTTATTGATGCAGCAAGACCTGGACTCCGACGTCGACCAGTGAAGTGGTGCGTTGCTAGCATACAGGCCCTCCCAGTAAAGTGGCGTAAGGCTGTCGCTTTTAACGGAGATTACGTTCAAAAATTGAGTTTTGTAGCCAAAAGACCGGGGAGTAATACGATGTATTGAAATCTTGAGTAAAACCAATCGGCTTTCAAAAAATAAATAAATAAATAAATAAATAAAAAGTTACTCGTTGAACGCCCCTCGTATATGAATACTTTCGTATTGTTGTGCGTTCTGATGATTAGAAAAACACAGTTCCTACAGTTTGAAGATGTCGAGCAATCCGAACACCGCCAGGCTTTCTTTCCAGAGGTCCACGTGGTCTTCCTTTTAATAGCTGTGCCAGCAATGCGTAGGCATACTACAAAGTTGGCCCTAAACAGTGTTGTTATGCACTTCCAATTTACGAACCGATCGTATTGTGCTGGGTCGCCCAGAGTCACTCGCTGTTCACTGCCTGACGTTCGGTCGCCCCCATCCACTGTACGTATTGTGACTAACAGTCATGAGACGCACTATAGAACAATGTCGCTGCCTCTCCGATATGCTGCAGGCTGCAAGTGAGACCATGCCGACCAGGCACCCCACAATTCGCGGAACAGTTAATCCTGTCAAACGGCACGACCTGCCCACAGGAATGACCGAGTCGAAAGGGCGTTCAGCCACGGCCACACAAAAGCCCTGGACCTGGACTGTTCCTGGAACCCTGACGTGGCCTCTCGCTAGGCTGTTCTGTCCATTTTTGTTCATTTTGAGATGCAGAGACCTAAAGTTAAATGAGCGCTGAAAAATTTTCAATTGAGATACCAGAAATATGGAAGCATATGGCTTTTTGCTAGAGATGAACCTTTCGTTCTCGCCGGCCGGAGTGGCCGAGCGGTTAAAGGCGCTACAGTCTGGAACCGCACGACCGCTACGGTCGCAGGTTCGAATCCTGCCTCGGGCATGGATGTGTGTGATGTCCTTAGGTTAGTTAGGTTTAAGTAGTTCTAAGTTCTAGGGGACTGATGACCTTAGAAGTTAAGTCCCATAGTGCTCAGAGCCATTTGAACCAACCTTTCTTTCTGTTTGTTTGGATCATTAATTTCAGGAGCATTGCAGGCAGAAAAGTGGAGGTAATGGACTTGTACCACTATTGAAATAAGCCCTTCATATACAGATTCGCCATCAGAAGGAACATTATAAAATGGGAATAGGTAACCCTAGCAATCATCATTTCTGCCTCATATGAATCAAGCCCAACATTAAACACACATTACACCATCGAAAAGGAAATATGCGTATCATGTTACCTAATTAATATAGGTGCTTAGATAGAATGAAATGCCACGCTGGCTACTGCCGGCCGCTGTGGCCGAGCGGTTCTAGGCGCTTCAGTCTGGAACCGCGCGACCGCTACGGTCGCAGGTTCGAATCCCGCCTCGGGCATGGAAGTGTGTGATGTCCTTAGGTTAGTTAGGTTTAAGTTCTAGGGGACTGATGACGTCAGATTTTAAGTCCCATAGTGCTCAGAGCCATTTGAACCATTTTTGCAGCCGGACACATTTCGCTATCTACCACCTTCTACGTTTTTTTGTTTTTTAGTCAGTAGTTGTGTGCAGATGTGACATGACACTTGTCAGACGTCATTGGTGCAATTTTTTTATTTTTATTTTATTTTATTTTATTTTATTTTTTATACAGAGAGTGGCCTGCCCCCTGGCAGAACCTGGTGACCTTCCATCACGGTGACCACGGCTACGGTGGATGTTGGGCGGCAGGTAAAACAGTGTCGCGGTTTACAAGAGTCTGGAAACTATTTCAGCGGTCAGCTAAAAAGCGATGGAGAAAATACTGACCATAATTTCCAGTCTGCAAGTCAGCATTACTCTTCATACTCATTGAAAGAAAATGTTCCTACTTTCTACTTACTCAGCGGGATCAGGAACTATTAATATAAATAAAAGTTTTGAGCTGTAACTGATTAATATATTCAGTAAAAGTTCACATGCACAAACATGATAATATTCCTGATGATGATAATAATAATAATAATGTCCTTATCAGAAACAGCACTATTAGCAGTTCAGAGGCGATCTCTACGGTAAGTTCCGAGTAAAATGGTCTATCACCCTGACTTCTAATCATCAAAGTTAACTGCTCGCCTTAGAAGTGGAAAATAATCTCGCCACCTGCCAAGTGGTTTTGTCAACATTACAGGCGGCACACAAACACGCGTGAAAACTAAGCGATCCAGGACGTACAGTCCTCGCGAGTTCACTTCCTACTTTTACTTTCTGCCATGTTCCATACCCACAAGAATCATATCATTTTTTGGGTATATGGAACGAAAACTGAATCTAATCTAATCACGCATTTGGAAGGTGCCTAGCTCGGACGTCGTCCGAGGTGCAGCGTGTGTCGGTATTTGACTGACGCGGACAGATTGATAGGTCGGTGCGAAGTGACTCATCTTACTGCCTCTCGGGTGATTATAATTAAACTTTCCATATTTAGCACGTTATACCACGGAAACTAATTACCGTACGACTACCAAACTTGGTAGCATTAATGTCCACAGTATGGAGTGCAGGATTTCCATGCGTCACATCGCCACCGTCCAGTTCCAACTATGGCCACCAGGCGTCGTCATCAGTCACCGTGATTCCTAGTCTCATACACCTACACCTGACCAGTTGCAGTGCACTTTTGATGTGTCAACATGAGCTTGGACAAAAGGAGCAGGGCACTGTTGGTGAAGCTCTGTTATGAAAACAACAGTAAAGCTGCAGCTGCACTTCGAGAATATCTCCGGCTGAAAGGATTCTATCTGCTGTGTAGAGCATGGTGAAGAAGTTCGAATCCACTGGAGAACTGGGCGTCACTCCGGGAAGTGGCCGATGGCCGATTGCACCACATGTCGTTGATGAAATCGCTGTCGCTATGACAGACAACGCTGCGCGCAATTCCCAATCGTCAGGCAGTGCGCGTGCTGTGACACGACAGTTGAACATCCCGTAGCCTACCGTAAGGAAGGTGCTTTGAACCATCGCCAAATGATATCCGTACAAGATCCATATCGTACGTCAGCTTGCATCACCGGGCGCACAACGACGTATTGACTTCGCTCTCCACTTTACCGCAAGGATTGAAGTCGACGAAGGCTGACCCTGGACCATCCTATGGACAGACGAAGCTCATTCTTCTCTGATGGGTAAGGTGAACACACAGAACTGCCGATTGTGGGGATCTTCACCTCCAGTCACTGTGGATGAAGTTCCTCTGTATGGTGAACGTGTCACCATACAGAGTGTGGCTTCATGGCTACGTTCACCACTGGCCCATTCTTTTTTGAACAGGTTGACACTCAAGGACCAAACACGTGCAGTGAGACTAGCAAGCGTTACTGCGATATGCTTCGCCAGCATGTCAACCCGTCCTACAGGAGAGAGACGCATTGAACTCAACAGTTTTCATGCAAGGTGGAACACCATATCGATCCCCTTTTGTAGCATTAATGGTACCGGTATATAATGGTATGTTGTATATTAAAAGTGTATCAGTTGAATTGATTCCCCATTATTTCGCTTCCCAATCTCCTTGACGTAAATGCTATCAAGTTTGGTCCTCGTACGGTAATTAGTTTCCTTGTTGTAAGGTGTTAAATAGGGGGAATTTTGTTCTGACCACCCTGGGCGCAGCGGACTACCGAACGGAACATCTGCTGTCAACCACTCTAGGCAAAGGAAGTAGCATCTAAATGGCCCCTTTCTCGGAGACGTGTTAATTAATAACTCTGTCGTTTAACAATTTACAATCTTCTTAGTTTTTATATGAATGGAGTTAAGTTTGGTTTAGTCACTGCAAAACTTTTAGCTCGACTGCATTCAAATTTTGCAGGCTACAAGTTTTAGAACGGACCGACAGTAGGACATGACCTCTGAACTGCCTCTTTTAGATTCCTTCTAATGATTGTTATCTAACTGTCTTGAAAGTTGGTGCAGCTGTATTATTTCATCATTGTAATTGAGTGCTGTAATTAGAACTTTCTATGACAAATACGAATGATACTTAACCGAATATGAATAGGGACATTTTCGTTTCAAATTTAATTTTTAGTGAATAACTGGAAAACTAATAGAGGTAGCTTAATGGAGTCATATATTGTAGTTAATGTTTTCATATCAAACGTAGGCTACATACGAATCGTCATCTTCCTGAGCCTAATATTTAGCGCCTTAAAAAAAAAAAAAAGAAAAAAAAGCCGATTTTGACCAAAATATTACTCCGGTCAAGTTTTGGTTGTGACGTACATTCGCACATTCTCAACTAATTTTAGCTTTCTAGCTTCATTATTTAGCGCTGCTTATTTTTTCTTAAAATAATATATTTAGCAAAACATATTTATTATATCATTCTAAGTCTTCACAGTGTTAACATTAATAAGCTGAAGCATACGGTGACAAAGCTTGCCGCACTATGCACCTTTTCGCCCAGTGTCATTCGAACAGTGAAACAAACTTCATAGTGTAACAGTGAAGTCTGCGAACGTAATAATGGCAAGACCGAATTAATCCATTGAACGACGAGTGTTTGTTTATGATTAGTGTTAGGGCACAGAATCTGCTCGTATTGCTGGAGATGCCTTGAACATAAATTTCCGGGTATTCGAATTCCGATTCATGATACAGTTCATAAATTAGTGAATAAATTTTGTGAAACAGGAAATTTTCATGACAAGAACTGTAAACGATGAGGTACAGTGCTCTGAGAAGCTCATCTCAACGACACTGCATATTGCCTGGAAAATTTTCCTACAGAGTTCCTTAGACGTATTTCACAGCAAACGCAAATTTCTTGCAGCTCTGTACAAAGAGCGTATCGACTAACAATAGTGAAAGAAGTTGAGCCCGGTGATCCCGTGCACACGGTTAGGTTTTCCAAATGGATTCTAAAACAAGTGCATAATGGTGAAATGGCCTTTTTTCATTCTGTTTTGGTCGAGGTTTGGCTCCATTTACAATGGTGTGTTACTTCCAAGACATTGGAGTGCCAATAGACATATTCGCTTCATGAGGAACCCCTTCACGATCAGAAAAAATGAATGTGGTGCGTAGCTAGTGGTTACAGCATAATAGGCTCATTTTCTTTAGTGACACCGTTAACAGTTACAGATACGTGCAAGACATTTTGCAACCGTTTTTTGATGAACTGAGTGAAAGAGAGCTTCTCGTTCGTTGGTTTTTTTTTTTTTTTGTTTTTTTTTTTGTTTTTTTTTTTTTTGCCACGATTTCGCAACAAGGGCTCATACACCCAATGTTTCTTTGCATGCAGTTTACGAGGTGTTTCATTACTAAGTAACAATATGTGGCCCATTCAAAGTCCCGGTTTCACACCGTGCAATTTCTATTTTGGGGATCACTAAAGGATAAAGCATACATAACAAATCCGCATACGTTACAAGAAATGAAGGATAATATCCGCGGGTCAGTTAATTGAATTTCTCAAAGAGAATTACAATGAGTGATGAATGATTTCTTGAGTAGATGTTAAAAATGCGAGGAAAATAAAGGCAAGCAGTTCCAGCATAGGGTTGCCAACAATCCCGTATATCCCGGGAAATGCCGTCATTCACTTAATTTGGACGAAAATTCCGGGTCCCGTATTTTTCGAGACATATCCCATATTTTCAGAACTCCAACCATTAGATGATGACTGCTTTGATGCTCTTTGCCACTTCCTTTCCTTTATATGAACGAATTTATATGAATTATAGGTTTATAATCATTATTTATTTTGTGTCATTCGTTTCTTAATCTAGATAATGCAGCAGCGACTGATTAGTTTTTTTTTCTGTAACTTCTTGAGCGGCACGTCACAACAAGAATTATGCAGCGCAACTGCAGGAGAACTGCCATTTGTGTATCACACTGTAAAAGGTAAACTCAGTACTAATAGCATGGATTGCAACGTAAAACTTACTAAGGAAGTGTTCAGTGATTCGTGTACCTCAAAAAACATGCAGTGTGGTCTCACAGAAGCTGAAGATCTTGTGAGAAATGTTTTGGACCCCCAAAAGTGTGTCCGATTTTACTGAAATTTTGAAAGTCCCGTCTAAGTGGAACTTATTTTTCTGTATTTTTACTGTGTTTTTTTCCTTCTTTGTATTTGCAGGAATATATGTAGTTTGTGTTGTTGATGTAGAGATATATTTTTTTATTGAGAATAATAATACGATTATTTACCATTTGTTATTCTGTACGAGAAGTCAATTTTAGGTTCCTTATTTTCTGCATTCATCCCTTATTTTCACTTCTATTATGCACTGCCGTCCCCTATCCCCACCTTAAACAGTTGGTAAACCTATTCCAGCATCTCCTTGCCTGAGATGTATGAGGACAAAATCTACTTACATGTTCAGTATTTTAAATTTGGCACTGCGGTGGTAGACGGGCGACACGAAATCTGTCTCGCTGGGCAACGGAGCGCTCGCTGCCCTCCATCTACAAGCGGAGTGCATGCGTCATCAGACCAATGGAACACCATGTAGATGTTGTTGTAGACATTAATGTAGACATTATTAACATTTAAAGCGGGGATGACACAGGATTAAAAGAACTGAAAGGAAACCTTTATTGTCTACTGCGGAAAGACATTGTATTTCGTCAAAGGGGAAGTTTGTGCTGTCCATCCATAATGATTTAACGATTACAACTATCAGACATATGTACTTTTGAGGTTTCACAAATGCCCTCTTTCGGTTGTCACTGGCCAACTTCAGAACACGCTATCTTACACAGTGTGCTGTAAGATATTAGGTAAGCACAGGAGATACGATAACACAACAAGATAGTGATGATTGAAACCAGTCGGTTTTGAAAACTTAAAAGTGCCTATGTGTGGTAATAAACTATTATAAGATTGTAGACTTAATATAACTTAGGAAAATAAAAATATTGTCTGTTACGGAATTTGGTTTGGTGACTGGCGATTTTTATTATTACTTTGTGTAACTGTTTTGAGAACACAGGTTAAAGCCCACGACGATTATTCTCAACTGATGTATTGTTCTGATACCGCCAGCAACTGCATTGGTGTGTCACAATTGTGTTCAGACGCGCCGGACTCTGTCAGCTACGACGGAGAAATAGCGCACTCTGTGCCTCGGGATGCAGCCGGTGGCTTTCCACGCCGTACTAACGCGTGCAGCTGATCCGGCAATGAACTTGCCGGCCGACGCATAAGCGGCGACCACGTTGCGTAACACTCGCCCACGTCGCAAGCCGGCTTTGTGGAGGTCGAGATAAGCGCAGACCGCGATTCATGAGAGCGCCCGGCCGCTATCCCGTGCCGCCCCGTTATACTCGCCCACTCGGCGCGCCGCTGCTCTTGAGATAATGACGCGGTAATTGCCACAGGCTCCCACACTTCCGGAATAAAAAGTTCCGCGGTTCCCCGGCTCTGGTAATAAGGCACTTGATCATCGATTAGCGTCGGCAGTAATCCGTTTTCAACTGTAGCCGGCGTCTTGCGCGAGCGATTTCCCTAGGACCGACAGGCATGGAGAGTATGAGATAATTCTACATCTCTGTGCCGAAAACCTCTGACCTAGTGAATGATCGCATACACGTTGTATCAATATTAGCGACTCCCTGCCCTACGCCTTACATGTGTGGTTGTGTATGGCACTGTAAAGCGCTTACCTGATACTGTGAGCAGCAGAGCGATCTCTTATTGTGAAAAATATAATCTTCTTGTCAAAGTTTTTTATTGCCGAGATCACAGTATTTACACATATGAACGACTAGTCTCGGCAAATTTTATTTGTCGTCTTTAGATCTGAAAGAAATTTTTACACCAGTTTTTTACAGTCTAATAGCCGAAATTCATTTTGAAAGACATTTTTTTCAACATATGTGCGTTGCGTATTATCTACATACTTCAAATATTGTGCCACTCTTTACAGAGCGCTGTCATCTAGCGTGAACCTATAGATATTAAAATCCAACGTCAAAGTTATAATAAAACATACCTCGCTGGTGGAGCACACGCAGCAGTATAGCATCACACATCAAGTACTAAAACCATAAGTTACTGATAAGATAGATTTGGAACATCAGTAATATATATATATATATATATATATATATATATATATATATATATATATATATATATATATATCGTATCCTGGACGACATCATTTATGTGTTCGGACAGTTCGCCGGATAGTTACGTTATTTAAGGAAACAGGAAGTGTTCAGCCACATGTGAAACGTCAGCCACGACCTGCAACAAATGATGGTGCCAAAGCAGGTGTTTTAGCTGCAGTCGCGGGTAAACCGCACATCAATAGCAGACAAACTGCGCGAGAATCGGGAATCTCAAAAACGTCGGTGTTGAGAATGCTACATCACCATCGATTGCACCCGTACCATATTTCTATGCACCAGGAATTGCATGGCGACGATTTTGAACGTCGTGTACAGTTCTGCCATTTTTTGCACGCATTCTATTTGGCGATTAAGCGTAATTCACCAAGAGCGGTAACGTAAACCGGCATAATATGCACTACTGGGCAACAGAAAATCCACGATGGCTGCGACGAGTGGAACATCAGCGACCTTGGCGGGTTAATTTATGGTGCGGAATTATGGTAGGAAGGATAATTGGCCCCCATTTTATCGATGGCAGTCTAAATGGTGCAATGTATGCTGATTTCCTACGTAATGTTCTACCGATGTTACTACAAGATGTTTCACTGCATGACAGAATGGCGATGTACTTTCAACATGATGGATGTCCGGCACATAGCGTGCGGATGAAGCGATACTGAATATTATATTTCATGACAGGTGGATTGGTCGTCGAAACACCATACCATGGACCGCACGTTCACCGGGTCTGACGTCCCCGGATTTCTTTCTGTGGGGAAAGTTGAAGGATATTTGCTATCGTGATCCACCGACAACGCCTGACAGCATGCGTCAGCGCATTGTCAATGCATGTGAGAACGTTACGGAAGGCGAAGTACTCGCTGTTGAGAGGAATGTCGTTACACGTATTGCCAAATGCATTGAGGTTGACGGACATCATTTTGAGCATTTATTGCACTAATGTGGTATTTACAGGTAATCACGCTGTAACAGCATGCTTTCTCAGAAATGATAAGTTCACAAAGGTATATGTATCACTTTGGAACAACCGAAATAAAATGTTCAAACGTACCATCTGGTTTCCCCCTTCAAGGTAGACAAGTTTCGTCCTTTGTAGTTTTTTCGTTTGACGCTTATTTCGTGAGATATTTGGCCCGGTCTCGATCAATGGACCATCCTCTATATATCTGGTTTGTATTCAATCTATTCTCGCGATTCCTACGCGAGATATTCAATGGAGGCAGTAGAAATGTTGCATAGTCTACCTGGAATTCTGCTTCTCTGAACTAATCTGACAAGGATACGCTTAAGATCGTTATTTTCTGCCGCTAAAGGTTAGGCAATGGTCGATATCCGCCTAATGTGTAGCTCTTCAAAGGATGATATGAAAAATCTAGAATGGCAGTGTTGATGACAAGTCATAAGCGGTACACCTACAATGAATGACATCACTGTTCATACCGTGTGTGCAGCGTATCAGCTCAGACCGCGGAAACTGGCGCGTCGTGTTTCCAGTGAAACGGGCTTACCTCAGAAAACGGTCATGAATATTTCACACGAACGGCTGCATTTCTGTCCATACAAAATGCAACTCTTGCAAGCTTTGCAGCCATGTGATAGATCTAGGCGTGCTGAGTTTGCGGGGAACATGCCGGAACGAATCGATGCATATAATGACCTGTTACTGCCTTTATAAAGTTTGTTTTCTGATGAAACAACTTTCCACATCCCCGGGAAAGTAAACTGGAATAATGTTCGGGTCTGGGGACCAAAGAACGCACATATCGTGGTACAGCTGATAAAGGACAACCTGAAAGTGAATGCGTGATGTTACGTAATTCACAACACAGTTACTGGACCGTTCTATTCCAGTGAGGCTACCATTACGGCAACACTTTACCTAGGCATGTTGGAACTTTACGTTACACCTTAATTACAAGAATTTCAATCATGGATAATGTTTCCACACGAAGGCCCATCGTCACACTAAGTGTTATTTGTTCGCCGCGCGGGATTAGCCGAGCGGTCCGGGGCGCTGCCAGTCATGGACTGTGTGGCTGGTCCCGGCGGAGGTTCGAGTCCTCCCTCGGGCATGGGTGTGTGTGTGTTTGTCCTTAGGATAATTTAGCTTAAGTAGTGTGTAAGCTTACGGACTGATGACCTTAGCAGTTAAGTCCCATAAGATCTCACACACATTTGAACATTTTTGTTATTTGTTCGCCAGTTCTTGGATGAAACCTTTCCACACAGATGGATCCGTAGAGACGGTCCGACATTATGGTCAACAAGTGCACAAGACGCAACCTCTGCTGACTTTTTTGTGATGTTACATTAAGGATAGAGTGTTCAGTTCGTCAGTTCCTGAGGTGCAAACTCTTACGGCACGATTACGGGATTCTCTAGAGGCGGTGGTGCAAGAGATGTTGGCAAAGAAATGGAAGGAAATCTACGGTCATCAATTGCAGAAATGAGTTAAGTTACCATTTGCAATAAACTGCATAGATGTGTGTAGTATAATTCCTTAGAAATACTTTTTTATAACCGGGGGAAGATTGTAGGCTCACACCAAGTATGTGCTCAACAGAGGCTTTCAGTCATCACTTTACCGAAATTACTGGTGATACACCAGTGTTACTTAGCTCTTTCTTCGTCACTGGAGGCGCTGCTTCGCGATGGAACAGCTGTAACAAGAAGTACGATTGAGTGAATGGAAAAAAAGAAAGTAACGTCACGTTTTCGCATGTATCTTTTTTCTAATTTCTTTGCACCCCCCTCTCGTCCGTGATACTTTTGGTCTAATTTATTTTATTTCGCTTTTAACCAACACATATAGAAGGTGTCATCCTCTAGTCTCATTCTGAAGCGAACTACGTAGGTGTCTTCTCCCACGATGGTTTTCATATTTCTAAGAAAGAAAACTTACATGGACTGAAAAAATGTCACAGAAAATTTTGTTTCGTGACAGCTTATAGTGACGAGTACACGCAGGGACTCTTATAGTAGGAATACTAGGAGAACCATCAACGTATTAGCAAATACGACGATAACCTGAGAACCTCTATGGCATGGGTGAAATTCCAAACACGAGCTCGTTATCTCAACCGGATTCGGCCATTTTGTTTCTCTCAAAAGACAACTTTTCCACACTCGCGAGGCAGTTTAGAGGATGACACATTTAGAAATGTTGACTTTACAGTTGAAACTAACAGTTCGATGGCGCTGTTTGTGCGCAACTGCGTACTGAATGAATAACCATCTGTTCCAGTTCTTTATTTCAGTCTGCTGCCGGTTTCAGTTTTTACATTGACGTCGTTTTCTTGCTGATCTGAAACTGAAATTGTAAACGCATGATACAATGAATATTTAAATACTTTATATGGAAATGAGCGTCTGGCGTCATTGGCCGGGAGGCCCCTTGCAGGGCAGGTCCGGCCGCCGTGGTGCAGGACTTACTATATTCGACGCCACATTGGGCGACCTGCGCGCCGGATGGGGATGAAATGAAGATGAAGACAGCACAGCATCCAGTCCCTGAGCGGGGAAAATCGCCGACCCAGCCGGGAATCGAACCCAGGCCCGTAGAACGACAATCCGTCACACTGACCACTCAACTATCGAGGCGGACAATACTTCATATAACAGCACGTGACAAATGTTAACTCTACACATTTACAGTATCAGCTGTGGCGAAGTAATATAAAATCTACATGAAAGTAAAAGTTAAGTAGATCTGAAAGTGATGTGTCCAATAATACTGTAGGAGAAATAGCTGCGTCATGATTACAATAACTGTGCGTTTTGATACACGAAAAGTGTTGGTATTTTTTAGCTTTAAAATAAGTTATATTTTGACAAGTTCAGAATTTTAACTTTCTAACTTTTCAGATCAAAAACTAAAAGCATTTGCTTGGATTTAGGGACTTTGTGTGCCTTGGATGGAACGTTGCTTGCTTACAAATGCAAGTTTACTAACACCTGAGCTCCGAAATCGCGGAGTGCCTTTTATGAACGCTGTCAGTAACAGAGCTGCGTATATGCAGGATGCTAGTGTTTCTGGGTATGCGCTGCTCTTAGAGCGTCTTTTCTCTGCATTTATTCAGGTGAGCTTAAATTTCTGTTACTTCACATGAAATGCCCATAACGTATCGCTTCTTCATTGTATGAAAAATAACTTTGTTTACCTTCCTTTGTCCTGCGTGTCATATTATGTTGATAATTATTATTTTGGAAGCATCTAATTAAGAATAAAAGAAACAAATTTTTCGTGTCATACGCCTTTTCTCTTCATTATTTGGAAGGCGTATTTTTGTATATACTGGACGCTGGACACAGGGTATAAAAAGTACGTCACGATAGTTTAAATTTCTGCTTACAAATTTCGTAAATGCTTTTCTACAAGTTTTCTTGTTCCGGTTTTATAACTGGTCTTATATCTCTTCCCATAGAAAATGTCATTTGCACAGCACTAGAAAATGAACACTAATATCCAAAATATAACATGTTGAAAGTAAGTGTTCATTTCTTAGTGCCGTGAAAATGAAATTTGCAGAATGAAACAAGCGGAAGAATAGCTATAAAACCAGAAGAAGAACACGTGTAGAGCAATATCTACGGAATTAGTAAGTAGAAATTTTAACTAATACAACGTCATAGAAAATCGGAGAGCGCCAGAAATGTTTATAACCTCAATATTATTTTGGAAGCGTCTAATTAAGAATAAAAGAAACAAATATGTAATATAAATAAGGTAAACACTAACAAATATAGGCTTTAATCCACTGACGATGCCTTTTAAATAACAAGGCGAAACATTTATGACACGAAAACTTTTTTAATTAGACAGATCCATACTGATAATAACTAACGAAAAATTACGAGGTTTTTTTCGATACTATGCACCGTTGGACTATCTTTTATGGCGTGAGCTGCAACCATTGATTTCCTTCCTATGTCTTTTTTCATTTTTATTCTGTGTGTCCTTTATATGGTGTTTTAAAATTCCTTACCGTTCGTCCGAAGTAGCTAGCTTTAGAGACAAAGCAGTAAATTTTGTAAATGCCATGTTAACTATGACTGAAATCATTCCGGGCCATTTCTAAATTGATCCTAAACAGATGAGTAGTATGTATGCTCTTTCGACAAAGAGTACAAGTCTTCGTTCCAACAGTGCCAAACCAGTGGGATTCATTGGCTAAGATCTTCTTGTTGAAGTAAGAGCTTGAAGTATGGACTAATATACAGCAAAAGTAGCCATGTGCAGGTTCCATTTTGTATTTGCACTCAACAAATAGCTTCCAAGGATCTGTTATGTCTTTGTTTCCATCAATTAAATGTTCGTCAGAACTATTATTTTATTAACATGGGTACTATCAAGTTCATGGCAAATTAATGTAAGTTCTAGTATTTTCAGAATGAAAGTGTTTTTATTAAATGCGATTTCACAGCAAAACCACTGGTAAACAAGGTATTATTCACTGTTTTGGTACACTGCAAAATAGTTCCTGTTATTTCTCATACTGTATCCAACAGCTCCTGTCTAGCACATCCATATTTGGTACGACAGGGGTGCCTTACAGTGTTACACAATGTACACCTTCTAGAACGACGTTCCATCTGGAAGCATATGTGCTGCAACATTTACTCGGTTAGATTGTAGAACGATAGTCTGTAACAGCTGACACATGGTGCTTTATTTGCGTTTGTTTTTGGCGTAGACATTATCAAATGGTTCAAATGACTCTGAGCACTATGCGACTTAACTTCGGAGGTCATCAGTCGCCTAAAACTTCGAACTAATTAAACTTAACTAACCTAAGGACATCACACACATCCATGTCCGAGGCAGAATTCGAACCTGCGACCGTAGCGGTCGCTCGGTTCCAGACTGTAGCGCCTAGACATTATCACCGCAAGCCCTGCAATGATCGCAAATCTTAAACTACTGCTGGCTTTGACTACAGGCATATAAAGAAAACGACACATTATGCGGTGGCACCGTTTCTCTTTCATTATCACCGTCCCAGGTAACTGAATATGATCACTTGTTAATTCATCCAGTAGTTGATATATCATGTCGCTATGCAGCTGTGCAGCTGCAGAATTCACGATTCCATTGCTGAAAAGAGAAAAAGCCTCGGCCTGATTATTTGTTTAGTTCGAAAGTGTACTCGTAGTACTGACTTGCGGCACACAAAACATAATTTCAAAAGTAACATAAACATTTACCACCAACAAAACCTGAAGTTGTCTCGCCTTTATAATATCAAATAGAAAACAGATTACAAACAGCGGAGCACACAAAGGGTATGAGGTACTGCAGTAATCTCAAAGCCAGAAAGGTGAGAATGTTAACAGCGGGTACTGGGGTTAGCTGCTGGTGGTCAGTATCTAATAGCAAACGTGATGGTTCCGCTCACACCGCTGGTAAGATTGATAATCGTCCTTTAAAGGTCCCAGGCACCACTGGTAAACATTGGGTTAATCATCTTGAAGTGACTTACAATGATTTCGTCTGATAATCACTTTTCCTGCAACAAAATCATTGCACACTACCAGAGGGTGGACGATTGAGCTCTCTGAAAACAGATGCAAATCAGTGGCTGATGGCAATTTGTTTTGTTTGCCATTAAATTTAAAAGCGTCCAGGTAAGGCATGGGCAATCTTTAGTGACCCGCGGGCTAGATTCACATACTTAAGCTCGCGGGCCGCCTCAACACGTGAGGGGACAGCAGCGTTCCTAGCGCATCAACTCAGATATTTACATTTACTTACGTGTCGTGAACATTGTATCTTTACTTACGTTTTACAATAGGTGTCCTAACAAGGGAACCTTCCCATCGCACCCCCTTCAGATTTAGTTATAAGTAGGCACAGTGGATAGGACTTGAAAAACTGAACACAGATCAATCGAGAAAACAGGAAGAATTTGTGTGGAACTATGAAAAAAATAAACAAAATATACAAACTGAGTAGTCCACGCGCAAAATAAGCAACATCAAGGAGAACATGAGCTCAGCAGCGCCGTGGTCCCGTGGTTAGCGTTAGCAGCTGCGGAACGAGAGGTCCTTGGTTCAAATCTTCCGTCGCGTGAAAAGTTTATTTTCGCAAAGCTATGATCTGTCCGTTCTTTCATTGACGTCTCTGTTAACTGTAATAAGTTTAGTGTCTGTGTTTTGCGACCGCACCGCAACACCGTGCGATTAGTAGACGAAAGGACGTGCCCCTCCAATGGGAACCGAAAACATTTGATGGTCAACTTGTACACTTGGCGAATGGGTAAAAAGATTCTTCTACCTTGCCCGATTTAGGTTTTCTTGTGGATATGATAATCACTCCCAAAAAAGTGATCGCATCGGACGGACGGACGGACAGATAATAATTGTCTGAAAATAAAAACATTTCACTCGAGGGAAGACCTGAACTAAGGACCTCTCATTGCGCATCTGCTCATGCTAACCACGAGACCACGGCGCTCCTGAGCTCAGATTCTCCTTGATGTTACCTATCTTCGGCATGGACTACTCAGTTTGTATATGTATATTTTTTTCATAGTTCCACACAACTTCTTCCTGTTTCCTCCGTTGATTTGTGTTCAGTTTTTCAGGGCCTATCCTCTGTGCCAACTTATAACTAAATCTGAGGGGGGTGCGATGGGGAGGTTCCCTTGTAAGAAAAAAATACTTCCGTCGCAAAATTTTGCAGAAAAGATACAATGATCACGACAAATAAACTAATGTAAACGTATAAAGATGGCTTGTCAGGAAACATGAGATGTCATCGCGTAAAAATAAACTCCTATAAAAGCAATTGGTTGCAGCTAACTGATTATAAATCACCAATTTCAACAGTTGCTGTGTTCTAATACGTCTACAACAGATATGAATTATTTAGTAATGTTAATATGAGAAAGGATAGAAAAGCAAAATAAGGCGATGAGACAGACAATCTCAGGAGTAACTTCCCGAGTTTCTTTCGTTGACTGGATTGAAAACACTCGCGCACGGACCCAGCCCCCAGGCCGCTGGTTGCGCACTCGCGGTCTAGGGCATAAGACAGTTAATAAAATGTGGACGTTTTCAAATTGTTTTCACAGTTCACGTAACTGCCGCAGACGCGGAGCGAGCGGAAAATGCGAGGTGACGATTGACCATTTGTGACGCACGCGACGGCAATTCCACGCAGAGGACTTCAGCCTCCGCGTAGACAGCGGACCCGGATCGCGCGTTATGCGCACGTGTTCCAGTTTAAGCGCGGCGACTTGTCTTCTGCTGGCATCTCGTTGACTCAGCGGATGCGTTCAAGTCGCGTCTCAAGCGACGTACAGTAAAACCAAGCGTGGTCATTATGATCCTTAGTTGTACAACGCTCAGAAAACCCAATACGTTGCCTAATCATTAGTTCCTTCGTTCTATTGACAGCAGCAATATTTTTACGCTGATACTTAAATAACAGAATCGGTATGAGATATAATTGCAAGGTAACAGAAATCGATTTTTGGTTTGTTACGACCACTGTCAGTTACTAATCGATAGTGACCATATGCGGAGCATTTCAGTGAGATGACATTCAAGAATAAAACAAGTAAGGAACAGCTGCAGCAGTTACTCCTATCTAGTGTACACACGAGTAGCGGGAATTAGAACCTAATAAGGACATGATAAAAGAATCTAAGGACAACCAGGAAGAGAAGCCATTGCACTCTAGCTGCAAATACTCTGTAGTCGATATCTAATTGTACTAAATTACAACATAGCAGTTGCGTACTGCGAGGTCAACAGTACTATGTCGCTGTTTCTGTCTCTTTCTTGTCACTCACATTTTCAGCACGGCATAGATTTGAATGTCACATCATTTTTGTCTATTGCGCTAGATGAATTTTCGTTCTGCGATTGCACTGGCCGATACTAGTCTCTTGGGTTTCTCCACCTTCATACTTTCCCTGACTGATACTGCCATTTGGCGACTGTATCAAAGTGGATGCAGCTACACACGATAAAAAGAAGTATCGCGTTATACTGCACGCTTCCAACGCGAATTTCGACTGTATCTGTAAATTATTGCAGCTTTTATCACCTCTTAACAATTAATTGCCTAATAAATGATCATTCGTATTACTAATCCATGCCTTAAGGTTAATTTCAAATGATTTTTTACCTCAATTCATACAGTTCAGTAATTTAATTTAATTTATGTTTCCTAGTTCTATTATCTCTGCATTTTCAAAATTGTTTGTATTTCAAGATTATTATTTTCATCTTAAAGAGGTACAAACTTCCCTCACGTAGTTCCAGAAACAGCTCTCTGATGCACAGAGCTAAAATGTTCCCAGTTTCCGATCTTGGAGAATAAAAATACTCCAACTCGTCTTTTAATGGAGTCTGTAAAGTGAGCACTCGTGTTTTCTGTGAGAAAAACCGACCGTTGGGAAACAGTTGCAGCCTCTACGCAGTGACCAGCCGCCAGGTGGCAGCATCAGTCACGAAAAGCAGAAAGAAAGCGCAACCACAAAAACTAGCATCGGCGAGTGAAATCACAAAAAGAAAATTCATCTAGCGCAATGACAAAAGGTGTAATGACCTCCAAAACTGTCCCATGTATAAAGTGTGGTCTACACTTTGTCTACTGGTTGTGGTCCTCTTACAGTTCGAAGCTTTTTCAATTTGGTAATTGTTTCACTTTGTGTACTAAAATACGTTGCCTATATTGCGATTGTGACTGTAGCTTTGGGAAGGCATATTAAAATTAGTCGCAGTAACGCAACTTTCACGCCACTGTATCTCGTGTACGACTACAACACACTTGTATATGTTACAACTTGGCTTCTTCGATGGAATTTCGGACGCAACACGACAAACACGTGGCGTGTGAAGCCGCTGAGACGTCATCTGAGCGCGAAAGACAATCTGAGAAGCACCTGTCGAGTGGGAGGGAAATTCCCGACCAGAGTATACAGTGCAGCGGAGACGTGTTGGCAGCCCTGCTGGCCTGCACCGCGCAGCACGCGGTGTGCGCGTGGCTTTGCGCAAGCACGGCGCAGGCCAATGGGAGGCCGCGATCGGGCTCAATATAAGTGACCGCGCGGTGGCGCGCAAGCATTGAGTTGGAAGCCTTCGCAGCGAGAGGAAGAGTGTGTTGTGCCAGTCGAAAACGCCCAGTCCTGATTCGTTGGTAAGCATACCCTGCATCGACCGTCGAAGACAATACTTATTCCGTCCTCCAGTCCACCGTTACCAGCGAAAATGTACCTCGAAGGCTTGCCCCCGAGAGAACACATTTCGTCTGCTGCCCTATTCCCCCTTCCAGATTATGGGAACTTTCGTAAATGAATTGCTGCCCCGTTGTTTCCGTCAACGCCTGCATCAACCAAGGAACTACTGCGTACAGCCCAAACTCAAACGATGTACGAAAATGAAAACATTGTTTATTTCTGCAGTACATCGACACCTTTACCCGTATTTCCTTAGGTACTCTCGAGCATCCATCGGCGATCAGCATCAAGACATTCAGCACAAGAAGCGTTTCTTTAGCCTCCTTTTTCCTTAGCGGCGTAGCGGACACGTGCAGCGTTATCGATCGCGTTGGGGCCGCTGCCCTGGTGGTAAGGCAGGCAGAGTGGCACATTCCAGGCTGCTACGTGGCAGGGGAACGAATACTGACCCACAGCCACCTAGGTGCTGCGTTTGTCACTTACACACCGGCGTTAAGCAGAAAACGCGACAGCACCGGTATGAGCAACTGATTCTGCACTTTCACGAAACTCCAGAAGTAGTTACGTGAAGTACCGAAAGAGAACCAGCCACGTGAACATGTTTGATTTCATTAGCGTTTGTAGTAAAAATTGCTGTTCTTATATTTTTGCCAGAATTGAAGACTAGAATGTGTACACACATTGAATTAAATTTTTCGCTCTTAGTGCAATGTGAAAGGAAGGGAAGAAGGCGACTTGATTGGTTCAATAGTCTATGAATTGTTTGCAGTGTAAACTTGTCAATCTTGAACAGTTGAAATAGCATTTATCAAATATTACCCCAGAAACCACAGCTCGGAAGAACAGCTGCACATTTTGCACATATTGTGAATTATCTGGACTACCTTGGGAAAAATGTAGACCAATTACTTCCCCTCCCCCCCCTCTCTCTCTCTCTCTCTCTCTCTCTCTCTCTCTCTCTCTGTGTGTGTGTGTGTGTGTGTGTGTGTGTGTGTGTGTGTGTGTGTGTGTGTGTGTGTGTGTTTTCTCAATCGAATCTTCGCCCATAAAATAATAGTAATTTCTATTTGCAGTTGTTTTCGCCTCTGAGTTGTGAAAGATGCTGTCGCCATTAATGCTTGAAGCTGCAGCCGTAGAAGAGCAGCCCCCACCCCCTGGCTTGCAGCGCCTTTGGGCTCGGAGGGGCACCCTAACTGTCCCACCCCCTCCTGAGGAGGAATTGCTCGAGGACATTTTCCCTCCAGCACAGGTAAGTGCAGAAACTGCCTGAGAATTCGTTGATTGGAAGAGGATCTGCGAATCGAAATATGCATAGTTCGAAGCTGTAGCGTCAGTTTTTCAGTTCCGATTCGGGAGGGGGAGGGGGGGAGGAACATTGTTAATTGTCGCGGCAGTAATATTACACTTATGTCAAATTAATGGATTTTAATTTTTGGCGAGAATTTAAGTTCTGGTCGAACTGTGATTTTAATCGTAAGCAAACGTGTAGCCGCTGTGGAACTTCGAGAATTTTTTTATACCTATTATATTTAAGGTTTGAGGAAGAATATTGCAGAGTACAGAATCGTAGAATACAGGTTGTAATGCGAACAACAGCTTCTTTATGTGCTTCCGCTACTTATTTAAAATACGTCCACATCACACTCCTGCATACATGGGTCTCAGATAAAATAAAGTTAATAATAAACTCTTATGCAAGGCACGCGTAATTGCTGTTCCAGCTCGTTACTAGTGGAAAGCTACTTACGTTGTCTTCTGCCTTAAACATCATGATTAACTTTCGTAATTATAGTAGCACTTCCAGGCGTTATCTCAAATGGGCTTTTCATAATACCTGTCTTTGTCGACCATAGCACTCAGAATCATTTATTGTTTTACCTATTCCTTGTTTTACAATTGTGGCCAGCTACCAATTCTTTGTTCCTTTTAATATATTTTTTTTTTTTTTTACAATCGTATTGACCAACTAGGATCACGTAACAACTTCAGTTCCTCTTCTTCCTTTGTTGTTGTTTTCCTGTTTTTCCAGTATTCCCTCATTTTCTCCCCATGAGGTCTCTTTCTTTTCTTCTGTCCATGTTGTTCCCGATTTTTTATTTCTTCTGCTTTGAAAGCCTTCCAAATTTAGTATTTTGTTTTAAAACGGTTTCTTTCTGCTATTTCTGATTCTTTGATGTTGTTTCTTTCAAGATCTTTTCTTACTTCTGTAATCCATGCTATTGTCGATTACTTCTTCCAGAAATAGAGGAGTATTTGTTTTGTTAGTCTATTTCCATCCATTCGAAAGAGATGTCCAAAAACGGTTATTCTTCGTTTGGCCATTACTTCAGATATTTTCTCTCTATTTTTGTAGATCTCCTCATTACTTCCTATTGTCCAACCATCTGCAGCTTTCATTGCACCGATTATGTTCCTTTTTAATTATTGTTAGTGCTGTTGTTGCCTTTGCTTTTTGTGTATCGTAGCAAACGTAAATATTAATTTAGTAAACTTTGTAAATATTATTTCCGTCCAAGGACATTGATGAAGCATAGGCATATGCTGTTTTTATTTTCAGTTTACAGTCCGTCGTAATTATGTAAATGTTGTTTAAGATTAAAATTACTGCCTCAATCGTGTTATTGGTTGTAGGAAATATGCTCTAAGAAAGCAAACATACAACGCATCTGCAAGTCTTCGGACTTCTATGAAACATTATGACGGCACAGTTGCTCCGAAATAGCTAACACGATGTAAATGCATTCCAGGCAGACTAAGCGTTTAATCACGCCGTTCCTGGAGAGGTGTCATACAGCGCGGGAGTGGTTTCTCTGCGAAGAGGGAGTGCACGTGGAGGGGTGGGGGAACGCAAGAGTCCAGAACATTCTCACGGCGGCGCGCCGCTTCCTGGCTGGAGCAGCGTGCCTTGTGGCAGTACGCTGTCTCAGTGGGTTGGGAGGGGAAGAAGGGGAGGGGTACACGAATTCATTGACTACTGTTTGAGCGATAATGAGTAAGGTCACGGTGGGGAGGGGAGTGTGTCAGCTGGTTTATCTGGTCTGCGTGTGTACGCTTCTTCCGTATACTTCACGCTGATTGTACACACTGTATTTGTGACGCGGCGCAAGGCGATAAAGGTTGGCCAGAGCCCACGTGCACAGCAGAAATATTTGCCTCACATAGAGGCAGCGCTCTATAACGCATTGACAGCTTCACTTGAAGGGAACAGAAACAGCGTTACATTAAAGTTCCTGACGAGTCCTCCATCTGTTGACAGAACTGCGAACGAATTATCTAATGACATACCGGTATGTGTAAACTTGGGTTCGGGTTTCGCAAACAGTCATTTGACCTTTACGTATTGTTACGTAGCTCAAATGGTGGTTGTGCTTGCTTGCGGAGGGCGGGAAACTTAGCAGCATACATACTGGCTTGCTACGCTTGATTTCTGTACTCTTACTAGGTACTATACATCGTAAGGTTCCTTCCAATATCATTAGATTGTGCTCTTGAACAAGCGAAGATATGACGAAGCAGGTAGAAAATGACAGCGGTTCTCAGTAACTGAACACAGCAAAAATTATCGGGTCTTGCTTTGAATCTGTCATTCAAAGTGCCCCCACCCGGCAGCAATTTCTGGGTGCTGCACGAGTTGCACTCCAAATCAAGGAAGCGACGAAGGAGATTCGGTATCATGACAGAAGGATCGAACATTAAGAATAGACGTGACAAATCTGAAGGCAGCGGTAAATCTTAACATTTGTCATACAGCTACATCTTTTATCTCTGCAAATGTTTTGTGTTTGTGAAAAACATTACATTAATACCTGTTCCATAGATCATGAGTACGACATTTCGTAATGACGTGGAACGTGTCAATTTAAAATAAGTTTTCTTTACACGATATATTTTTTATTTATTTTTTAAATTGCTACTTCTACTCAATATATGAATTTTGAGATATGAAGGAGTTGTCATTCAGAAATTCTATTACTTTGTTTTTAAATGCCGTTTGGCTATCTGCCGAACTTTTAATGCTGTTTAGTAAATGACCAAAGATTTTTGTGGTAGCGTAATTCACCACTTTCTGAGCCAAAGTCAGATTTAACACAGAATAGTGAATATCATCCTTTCGTCTAGTGTTGTAGCTATGTACTTCACTATTTCTGGAGTGCGGTGGTTGCTAACAGTTTCATAAGTGAATGTATGCATTGCGGAGATACTGTGACTATCCGGATTTCCTTAAGTAAATGTATGCAAGGTGATCTTGGATGGGCGCCATCTATTATTCTGACTACACGCTTTTGTAAGATGAATTACCCCAAAATATAATGCCATAGGACAGCAATGCATGAAAATAGGTACAGTAGGCTAATTTACTGACATGTATATCACCAAAATTTTCAATAACCCTAATAGCATGAATAACTGAACTAAACGTTTCAGCAGTTCAACGTGTTTCTTCCAATACAATCTTGTCATCGATGCACTCGCCTAGAAATGTTGAATGTTCTGCCATAGCAACGGATTTCCGTTCAAAATCTATATTGATCAATGGTGTTATGTCATTTACTATACAGAGCTACATATGCTACGTTTTCTCAAAATGTAGGGACTCCATTTGCAGAGGACGTCTTAATAATTTTCTGAAAGACGTAGTTTACAAGTTATGTTTGTTGGGTGTGATTACTATACTTGTGCCATTGCAGGTCATTAATATGTATTATAACGCTTGCTTAAAAACGCATAACACATCAATTTTGGGACGCCTTGTGTAATTACCCACCTCCCTTTCCCCCTCCCTCCACTAGTCTGTAATTTTGACAATAGTGAGCTGATTCTTGGGTCAGAGTTAAGGGACTTAGAGCAATGAGAGATTTTTAAGGTCGTTGATTACTATTCTTTGTAGCTGTTTCAATGTAAAGGTGTTTCCCCTAATCGATCAGGAAAACAGGAATTAGTGCGGAACAGACTGCGCGTATGTGCATTGAAACTTATGGCATTACTGCCTCCTGCGATTTCTATCATCAGTTTAAAGTCGCTGTACGTACGGCAAAGCGCAATGGCATCTTTGTCTCGAAAGTGTGTCACAACTGCGGTAGATCACTTACGGTACTTTGCTCTATAACAGCCAAACTACGTTTCTTCTAAGACTGCTGAGAGCGGCATTAGGTTTTACGAAACGATTTCTGTTTCTAACAAGACACTAAGATAGTCTAAGGCAAAAATTTGCTGAACTATGTTAGCTACTATGAAGCGACAACAGCCAAAGATACAATTTTCTTAAAGTTTTTTCCAAGTTTCAAATCGATACGTTGTAGCGTCGTGAAAGGCTCTTCTTGCATCAAATTTTAGTACATTAAATTGTCTCATTTTATAACCTAGTAACTAGAAACGTAATGCCGGAACTGCCAAATGCACAGATTTACGACCTAATGACCATGTACAGCCTATATGGAATTAAACAGTAGTCCCTCAGTGGTAGTTCTTTCCAGGGAAGAGAATGAACATTCTGGTTTACTGCCTGGACTGGAACGGCCAGGGAAAGGACCGTTATCCCTTGTGGCAGCGGGCGATAGGCACAAAAACCGCCTCCCTCTGCCTGTCCATTGTGGGCTGCATTCCTGGAGCGAGCTTGCCAGCATTGCACTGGAAGTATTTCTTGCCATCTTGTTTCCCTACCAAAAGACTAAAACCACGTTTTGCACACGCTCGCTCAGATGATTGGAAACAGGTCAGCACCTCTCCACCTTTGTTTCAAGCGTTTCTGAGCTAGACGCTAACGGCTTCAGATGAACTGACTTACCCCAGTTTTTCTGTTTGGACAAATACTGTTATTGTCGAAACTCCCGTCGTTGAGGTCGGATGGTTTCCGACTTAGTTTCTCCTGAATACGAGTGTAGATAGTATTTGTACTGCCTTCCTAAATCGACATCAGTTAACAAGTTGGGTTGTTTTATTAGACAGATGCAGGTCTTCATAGTTAGGCAAGCTCCAGCTGCTTGGCGCCAGTGAGATATACTAATCCGAAGTCATCTTTAATCTTCGCATGTGGAAACCACACTTAAAACTAAGAAGACGTTCTGTTTTTGTTGGCGCCGGTTAGCTCACGTGTCAAAATTCACCTAAATATAACTGGCGCCTGTAAAACGTGAGACACATCCGAACTGATTGCTGGCAAGATGCTTGGCCAACGTCCCTCCTTGCGTAACATTCTCGACTGCGTTACAGAGGCCTTCTCGGTACTGAAATATGTAACACTGCATCTTTAAGGATGAATTGTTTCCGTCAACTGATTACATCTGACATTCCAAAGACATTGCGTAGTCTCGTACTTAACATAGTTCAGCGAATTTTGTTGGATGGGAGTCAGTGCACCACGGTGTTTCTGGAATGTTTTTAATACCGATTGTTTCGCTCTATTACTTTGGAATATTCTTTCGCTTTGGTATGCAGAACAGGACAGAAAGTACTTGCAATAAAGTGTGACCTTGCCAGCGTCACATATCTTACAAGGGCTCCCCATCGCACCCCTCTCAGATTTACTTATAAGTTGGCACAGTGGATAGGCCTTGAAAAACTGAACACAGATCAATCGAGAAAACAGGAAGAACTTGTGTGGAACTTTGAAAAAATAAGCAAAATATACGAACTGAGTAGTCCATGCCGAAGATAGGCAACAACATGGATCGTCTGAGCTCCGGAGTGTCGTGGTCCTGTGGTTAGTGTGAGCAGCTGCCGAACGAGAGGTCCTTGGTTCAAGCCTTCCCTCGGGTGAAAAATTTAAATTTTTATTTTAATTTTATGTGACAAACGCTTATGTTTTCATCAATTTTTTGGGAGTGATTATCACATCCACAAGAAAACCTAAATCGGGCAAGGTAGAAGAATCTTTTTACCCATTCGCCAAGTGTACAAGTTAGGTGAGTCGGCAACATATTCCTGTCATGTGACGCACATGCCGCCACCAGTGTCGTATAGAATATATCAGACGTGTTTTCCTGTGGAGGAATCGGTTGACCTATGACCTTGTGATCAAATGTTTTCGGTTCCCATTGGAGTGGCACGTCCTTTCGTCTACTAATCGCACGGTTTTGCGGTGCGGTCGCAAAACACAGACACTAATTGCCTATATTGCACATGGACTACTCAGTTTGTGTATTTTGCTTATTTTTTCATAGTTCCACACAACTTTTTCCTGTTTTCTCGATTGATCTGTGTTTAGTTTTTCAAGGCCTATCCAATGTGCTAACTTATAACTAAATCTGAGGGGGGTGCGATGGGGAGGTTCCCTTGTTAGTCAAAATTTGTTGCTGTAAGTAAATGTCATTAATGACATTAATCATTCACTGTGTTTATAGATAGAATTAACGAAAGTAAATGACCAGCAAGGGAATGTAATCGAATTACATCCAGTGATGCTGAAAAGGATTTAATAGGAAATAAGACGCGGAAAGTAGTAGACGACTTTTGCTATTTGGGGAGCGACTGACGATGACACAACTACAGAAGTATAATATGCAGACTTGCTGTAGCAAGAAAACATTTTTAAAAAAGAGGTTGTAATATCTAATGTAAATTAAGGCCTAGGAAGTCTGTACTAAATGTTTTGCCTGGAACGTAGACTTGTACGAAAATAAAACATGGGCGACAAAGAAATTTATTGCTTAAATTGACTAAAGCAAGGGATCGGCTGAGACGACAAATCCTTAAGCAGCAAGGAAGCAACACGGCATAATTATCACAATTCGCAGATTAAATGAAAGTTGGTGAAATAAAGTAGACTACGCAACATGGCTGGTACATTGAAAATTTGAGACTACTGCAGCAGAATGAAGCTTTTATATCTAACGCCGGCCTAAAACTGCCTACATTTTCTATGATGTACATATTGAATATGGCGCTATTGATTACGGTAACTGACAAAGCATTTGCAAAGTGGTGGCATAAAAATTCCGTGAAAGTTAAACCAACGGCGTGATGTACTACATGTAACACGATTAAAGTATCTCTGAAGTTTTCGGAGAACGGGCCGGTTGGTGGTTCGGATTAAGATTCCAGAAAACTGATAATTTGGCAGCAGAACGTATAGACTTCCCATAGGAAGACAAATATTGTGGAAGTGGAAGTCGTTGAGACCATTAGATGCAGAATCTTTGTGGGAGAGAGAATTATTGAAAAGTCATTGACCCGCTGTAAATTTTGGATGCGAGTTTACTCAGATAGTTGGCGATGATAATCTCTGGTTGACCATAATCCATACTTAATCGATTCACCGTCGTGAGATATTGAATAACGAGTGAGCCGCACAATATTCCGGCGGATATTGATACCCTTTATGTCTTTGCCGCACACAAAGTAGCCTTTTCTTCTCCTGCTCTAGTAAAGGAAAATTAACATTTCTTTTATTTGCTTCCGTTATCAATCCTGTACTGGTGAACGGTACCGTTATCGGAAACCAAGACAAAGTAAAATAGAAAACGAACTGGCTAGATAAAAACGCCGGAAACTTTACATTCTGGGCTATAAAAAAGAAACGTAAATAACTATTTTGCAACGAGTGCCAATGATCCCCCGTTTAAACATTGTGAAAATTGCTAGTGTGACTTTTAACTCAAGAGTCAAAATGACTTCCATAAAAGCCGCAAGTTCCTCTTATGTTGTAAAGAACACAAAAACGAACTCGGCTCAGAGCATTTCATAGAGAGAGATGCCAGTAGTTCTGAGAGAGACAAAAGAAAATAACAGAAAATACTGCTGAGTTCATGCGTCGCATCCTGTCACTTTGGATCGAAATTAATAGTAGTTTAACTTATCACTCCACGTTGGTCCTTAATCGTTATTGAAGTGCGACAAATCACATTTGCTGGTGAGAATCTACCCATAACGAGTCGGCGCAGGGGAGGAACCTAATAGTCTCCATTTTGCAATAAGAAACAGGTTGCTAAGAAAGATTGAAAAGAACACAATTCGCCTAATAGTTATTGCTCAAGTTCCCATAACTGCCACGTTAGTAGTTGTCTTCACTAAGACAAGCTAACAGGCATTTATTACCCTACTTGAGAGAGCTTAAGACAGTTATGATAAAGCACATTTTAATGTGCTTTATGCTTATATGTGGATTTCTACTATATTAAGTGGTACTGAAGGTATATATTTGCTAGGGCCAAGCATTTGATGAGAATAAATTTAGTAATTAGCAGTAGGCATTAAGTAATGTATGTCTATTGCAGATGTAATTAGCTGCACGTATATTGAAGCGGCAACCGTACATAGGATTGATTATATTTGGCAACACGAGCGCTACTTTTAGTACTAGTGACCAGTGTGGACACTTAACCGTTACGCCGGAAACTCCAGACAAGCATGTTATGAATAGCAGCGTTAGGACGCCAGACATTTGCACGTCAGTGTTCGGTAGGCGGCATGCATCCGATTTTTGACCCCGTGAAAGATGGAGGGGAGGCTACATCATATTAAACACCCCCACCATTATGGAGATGATGCACTGCTGTATTAAATGCAGCGAATAACAATGATACCTGCTGGTATACCCAATTTCTAAGTGTACAAAATCTCGTGTACAGATATGTATCACTGTTTTTAATTTCTGTTCAAAAAAGCGTTACATCTACAATTCAAATACGTCATGTTGTAAAGTAAACACGGCACTAGGAGCAGTACAGGGAAATACTGTATGATTTAGAGCAGACTGGTATATAAAAGAATGAAATGTGAAGAGAAACATATGAAAAACAGAACCATATCATCAAATAAATAGACATATGACTGAAGTCAAACAGCAATATTAATTTTTCATTTTCCTTTCTTGTGAAAGCTTCTGTTGCTGATTGTTCTGATGCTGTAATTTTATATGTTCTGAATATGTTGCTACGAGTTTCACTATGAAACAGATTCAGGAATTAAGGCTCAGAATCATTAGCAGAGTTAGACATCCATAACAGCACACCTTTCCTGTGAAGTGTGAACGAGTAATATGTTATTTGGCTGACATGTACCAGTTATTTTTTTCAATGTTAGTTACGGTACACTGATCGTTATGAGATTACTGGTTCTTCCTAAAGAAATGAGAACACTTAATACTGAAATGAAGGAGTGTCCATGACAAATTGCACGATAATGAGTGATTGTAGACTTTCAGCTGGCTCTGAGTATTATAAACACTTAGTAAAGTACAGCCATTTATATGAAGTTCTGACATTTCTTAATTCCAGAAACTTTAGCCTACCTATAACACCAATCTGAATCACAGAGTGTGATGTAGTAAATTAAGTAGACTTTGGGTGAATTCACTTTGCATATGTTAATATTACTAACAAGTTATAGAAATATTTTAATAGAGTATGTTCAATCTGTGAAACCTTCTGTGGAATGTTTTCTTTTCTCTCTCTCTCTTTTTTTTTTTAAAAAAAAAAAAAAAAAAAAAAAAACAACGTGTACTGTAAAACTTGCACATCAAAGATGAGCATAATTGTGTGTCACATACAGCCCTGTTCTGTGTTCATTATTAATTAGGCTAGGATAATTCATGTATAGGAAAGAGGTACAACAAACATACTAATAGAGCTGAAATAAAAAATGGTTTACAGTTTTATAGTTATTGATCATGGAAAAAACATTAAGAGATTTTTGTAACTTCTTTGGACTTAAGCATAATTATAATGTAGTAAAACTTGTGAATAATGGACATCTATAGGGATTCACTTAAATAGTGTCTCATACTGAATATAGAAAAGTATTGTATTATGTTATACTACAGAAGTAAATTAGTAGACAAGTATCTTTATTGAAGCTCAGTTCTGCATTAACAAGTCCACTCACACTAGTATAATTCAGGCTTAAAATTTTTCATGCATTCTGGGATGTTGATTTGAAGTAATCATGTATAACTTTCCTGAGACAGAGTGCCATTTATACTTGTCTTCTCAGTATGTTTCAACTGCTAACATTAAACTCATTCCCTCTTCATAACTTCTTACTAAAATTTTCTTACATCTTCGGATATCTGTTTACTTGAAAGTGGATCAAAGCGCGGTTCAGCTACATCATTATCATCTGCATCCTCTTGCCCATTCTTGACATTGATGAAGCACTTGTATGAGTTCACTTATGTTAGTTTGTGAACTTCCTGTGAACAGTCCCTCATTGATAATATCACATCCCTCAGGTCCCTCAAATTCCTCTATTAAAGTCTGAAGTTGATGCTCATGTTTCTTTGACATCATCATCAATTGATAAAGCATGATCATAAAAATGAATGCTGCCTTCTTTAAACCATTGCTGATTGTAGTAGATGTTACTTGTTTCGAGGCAGAAGAAATCCACAGAAGTGCGTCCAATACACTGACAGATTTTGTGAGTTTTTATCCAGATTCGACATTGTCCATTCAAGACAAAATGTGTGTCAACACTTTTCGCCTGTTGAACACTTTTGAAAATTGAATATCCCCTTATCCAGTGTTTGGCGAGGTGAAGCTGAATTTGGCTTCAAAAAGGTTATTTTCACATTTTCTAATGCTGGCTCGGTATGAGATGTGGTGTTATCCATAAACAGAATCACTTTCCTCCTTAATCTTTCCATTCTTCCATCTTAAATGCCAGCAACTATTTGTCATTATTGCTCTCATCATCCAAGATTGTTCACTAGCATACCACACCATGTTCATTTTACTCAAATCAATACCCTTGAAACATTTACGCTTTGCAGCCTTACTAATAATTAAAGGCTTTTAAAATTTGTCTGTCACATTAACACGGAGTAGAAGTGAGTCGTTCTTTCAAAATTTTCTCTCCTGGACAGTTTCACCTTTGAATGCCACTGTTTCCGAAGAAAAGACCAGTCTTGTGACAGTTTAGATTTTTGTTTCTTGATAACCTCACAAATTCCTGCTACCCATTATTTGCAACTCCAATATGTTTTGGTCCACTGAACTGGGTTCACCACACACACTTAGAAAAGGGGTGCTGTGTTGGTCCTAAATTTGTCAAGACAAGGTACAGATGCTTTAAAGTCATGAAGTTCTAACTCCAGGGTGATTGAGAGTACTTTTCTGTGGATTAGTGCCCCATTAACTAGCAAGTTAATGCTGTGAGTATGACAGAACCATTCAAAACTCAAATTACAAACTTTTAAGCCCGATGTGTTGGTAAGATTATCATTTCTAGTCCACAATTTTACAATGTCCTTTTTGTTTCTTAAAATGTTACTGATGTGTGTCTTTTCCAACAGCAAACCTCATGGCCATATCTCTTAACACTGAGCTTTTCATTTTTGTAGGTTCTGATGATACCAACCTTTTCATTCGGCCTTAACCATTTCCATTTTTATGACACATTAGCACAATAGAACGTAAGTTCTCTTCCTTGAAGACGGGAACAGTAGGCATTTTTAAATTACAGAATTTTCAGATGCATGATAATGATTATCGTCTTTTAGTTTACAACCATCTTTTTCTTTCACACTGTCCGTTACATGCAAGCTCTAATTGCTGTTGGGGTTTATATTGCAATGTCTGTGTACACTATTAAGAATGTCCACTATTCAGAAGAGTTTTACCATAAGTGCTAATGTTATTTTGCAGGGGAATTTTATAACGTCCACTATTGGGAAATGTCTGTTAAGGAGAAGTTACCGTGTAGTAATAATTGACAGTTTACCAACTTTCTGTTGGAACTGTAATGTTAAGACTGCTCAGCCTCATGTAATGCATGCAAACACAAAAGTGAGCTGTAAAATTTTTACAGGCTGAAGATGAACTGCCAGTGAAGCCACGCTGTTGCAGCCCACAACCTGTTCATGCTGCTCCTCAGTTGTGTGAAATTTGTCAGGGAAAGGTAAGAATCCATCAGGTTGTTATATAGGTATATTTTAAAATGTTGTTTAATCTTTTATTTCTCTAATGGAAGTACTGAATTGAATGCTATTTATTTCTTGCTGGAACCCAGGGTTCGGGAGTATTGTGATCCTCCACAATTAACTCTGCAGACAGCCTTGTAAGGTTTCTCCAACGCCTTACAAGTGCCTGTGCGTGTAATTGCTAGTTTCACTCTGGTTTCCCCTCAACAAGTTTTGAGCTTGATAAGATCTTTCAGAAAAATCAGCTGAAATTATCCCTCATGTTGACAATTCAGTAATGCACATAGCTTAGGTGTACATTTGTAAATACTAATTTAACCCATGTGAAATTTTATGATTGAAGTTAGTTTTGGTGGTGTTCTCCAGCCTAGCTACAAAAATGTTGATTCTTGTTTCAGGATGCATATACTGAAAAGAGTCAGTCGCTGTATCTAGATGGCGCAATTCTACGAGACATTCCAGCTCGCTATGTTATACCTGCTCTCAAACCACATGAGATTCCAGCTGTGGGAGTATGGGTAGATCCTCGTATAGTGCCAGGATTCCGATACAGAGTCCATCCTCTGTCATCCCAGGTACAAAAAAAAAAAAAAATTAATTTTAAAAAATGTGCCAAACAAATGCTCTAAATATTCCAGATACTTCTGGAATAATATTAAATTCAATGAATCTCTCTCACTTCTGCCAAAGTAGAATAAGTCGTGTACATTGCTTTGTATCTAGAACTGAACCTTTCTTGAAAAATGTTGTAAATATCTTTCCAGAGCACTAGAAGGCAAAAGTATCTGTTCGGTGGTAGAGCACTTGTGTTGGAAAGCATTGGCCGAGGTTATTCACGAAGATTAACATTCCAAGCTGATGAAAATAATCTCAATGAAAACTCTAATTACTTCTGGGCTGATTCAAACCCTGAGGGATTTGCTTTCGAAATAGAAGCAGTGTCTGCTGGAGACAAATTCACCTTGCATGATGCCAACCATCTTCCAATTGCTTCACTTGAAGTTCTACAGTGTCAGGTAATTCTTAGTGAAGGATTTAACCATTTTTATTCTATGTTTGATGCAAAGTATTTTTCGGAAGTTTGTTAAAATTTTTCTTAGCTTAAAAGCATTTTGCTTACAGTAATTGGTGAAATTTAAAATGCCTTGGTAAATCTTGCAAGTGCAATCACTTATAAACTCAATGTTCGTGGAAGGGCAATTTTGCAGAAATTCCTTAACCAGTTTATATGAATTTCACTGGATTTCATTTAATCTTATACAATACATAGAGTCGCCAACAATAATGTAAGGATATAATTCATTCAGATATGACTGTTGGTTTAGCAAAAATGTCTTTGAAGAAAGTTCTTCAGTACAGTTCATTAAAATATGTGCATAGATTTGGAATGCATCTCAAAAAATGTGCTAAAAATGTATCCCTCATTGTGTTTCAGAAACCACAAGAAGAAGTAAGACATACTGTTCTTGATGATGGTGTGGTAGAGAAGACCATCCGTGTACGTGCATTGTGCAAGGCAGAATGGTTCGATGATGGTCAAGCTCCACCGGTAGTGCCTGTGGATGGTCTGGCAATAGTAATCAGATCACGAGGTGCAGCAGCTGCCAATGTGGTTCGCCTTACTGATGTGCGTGTTGGCAGTCACCACAAACGTGGTTTCACCTTGGAGCCAGGAGTGGACGAAAGACTGAGGTGCATCACTGTACGCTGTGATGACATTCCTACTGCCTATACTGTCACAGGACTTGAGGCTTATGAACACCCTGTAGTAGGTGAGTATGTTATTAATTCAGTAATAGTTTTGGTGGTAAGACAAATGTAGCTCTGTCTAATGGTTTGAGGAAAAGTAAGGTACGATTCTTCTTTATTCATCCATTGTCGTGTAGTGTGTCTGTGGGAAATTACTGCACATGCCTTAATTTCAAAGACTGAAGTTACTGTAAGACTTCTTTTTCAATCATATTTGAGATCAAATGCTGAGAATAAATACAGGTAAATCCTGATTATGTGCAAATCTATCCTAAGGCACTCAAACCAATAAAAATGAATTTGTGTGTTGCATTTGCTCTTCTAAAGCACAAATAAGAACTTGTGTTATAGACTTTTGAAACTGACAGTAGCTACCAGTTTTTTTTCCCCCCTAGTGTATGCACCACAATTCAAACAAAGTATCCTGCATCGGCTGTATTACTGCATAGTACCCAATGATATCTTAGACCATTGTAGCAGGTATTAGCCAAGTATTGATACTGGATACTGAATTTTGCAACATGCTCAATTCTGTAGTGTGCAACACTTGCGTGGTCCTCACTATAGCAGAAATGAGGTATTTCAAGTGAACACCAATCAATTAGGCTTCAGTACATCATTGTCTGCACAAATGAATGTAATGCAGCAAGAGCCATCATTGGTTTGATGTTGGAGCAATTTGAACATATAGTCCACATCACAGTAAACTGGTAAACTTTGGTGACCAGAAAAAATCTTGCACACAATTTTCCATCATAATTTTCCTTGAAGCTGAACTAAGACATGAAAAACTGTGTATAAGTCAGCAATTATAATAAAAATTTCTGTCTGGATCACACTATCAACAATCATAAGACATTTACCTTCACCAACATATTTAAGCTAGTTAGCTGGAAGGAAAGATTGGTTCTTATTCTTTTTCCTCATAGATTTTTAGATATTGCTTTGATTAATGTTATCAGTTTACACGTTTTACTTAAACTGAAATTCAGGTAGAACTATGAAATTAAACTTCAAAGAATATTTATGCAGATAATTAGTTCTCATTCAAATTCTACAGTTTGTCTTGTGCCACTTAGTGTTGAGACTATAGTTACCAAAGGATGCTTCCACTATACTTCAGCAGTAATTTAGATGTTACCGTAGAGAGAGAGAGAGAGAGAGAGAGAGAGAGAGAGAGAGAGAGAGAGAGAGACTGACCGACCTTGTTTCTATTCTATGTTGAAGCTACAGAAGAAATTTCATTTCATTTTTGTTCATAGGTACATACGTTGACCCACGTATTGCACCTGGATTCTGTTACCGTGTACGCCCAGCTGGCAGCAAGAGGCACTTGTTCAGTGGACGTGCCCTTCGCTTGCTTAATATAGGCATGGGGTATGGAAAGAGAATAACATTTGCACCTGATCCTGACAACCTCAATGAACCAGCAAACTATTTCTGGAGTGATTCTCATCCAGATGGTGTGGGTTTTGAGCCAAGAGCTGTGCACACAGGTATGAGGTTTGCTGTTGTGGCAGATGGACAACGTGTGGGGGAGGCTTCTGTGTTCAGAGCTGATGCGGCTCAGCAGGAGGAGAAGCAAGAGCTGGTAAGTGACTAGTTGCTTGTTGACTCAGTTTATATGTTCCTCATTAATTAAGTAGTTAATTAAAGAAAATGCTTTTTATATTTTCATATGACATGTCCTGGGAGTCTTACCTCTGCATATCTGATTTCCTTGTATTATGATCACAATATTCTGAATACTTTTTCCAATGAGTAACTATTTGTTTCATAGCCATAACACAGTAAAAATGAAATGTGATAACATAACTGTATTATATCATATCTAATTTCCTTCATGACTTCAGCCTTCACTATTATTCCTGTTTCATCAGTATTCATTGTTAAAATTGGCTGTTAAGAATCATCTGCTATTGGTTTCTTTTATGCAAACATTAATGATCTCTGAGAAAGTAGGTAACTCTTGTCTTAAACAGGAGAATGTATTTTGGCAAAGATTAATTATCCAGTCATAGTAACAAATTGAAGCAAGTCACCTAAATTTTCATTTTGCATTCAGTCATAAGGAAGGGAAGGGATGTTGTTTATAACAGACACAGAGGTGGAAGTAGTCAAAATGAAAACTTTAGCTCTGTATTGTTTATCATCTGTCAGTTTCCTCAGTGTGTTATTTTGGAAAAAATGAAATGTGAAGTTACATTGAGCACAAGTTATTTACTTATAAATAATTTAACTTATAACTTGGCAGGTATTTATGTGCAGTAAAATGTGAGAAGTTGCGCAGCAATGAGGAAAGAGATTCTGTTTCTATTACCAGATTTTTTGCGAGATAATGCTCCTATAAGGTATTTTCTGCAGCAAATGGCTTACACAAATCATTAACTGCATGTTCTGGGCTTGGTGAAGACTGTGGGAAGGAAGGACTGATTTTACTTCACTCCTGACTTTCTCTATTAACTGAGCAGTAATTTTTCTCTTCCACTATTACATATTAACATTAAGTCCATGAAATTGTCTGAACTGTAAAATCAGTGACCATTTCAGAAAACACAACAAATTACACAAACAACTGCTTATTTACAAAGGAACACTGTGATGGTTGATTATTATTCCAGTGTTAAGTTGCTCTGTATTTCCATAAATTCTCTACAGACTATCACCAGGAACTACAATTTGTTACCTATATGATCACGTTCCAATCCCGTAACTTTAGCCTTTTAAAATGATCACAGTTGGATTTTTAAAAAAAATTCTTCGTTAACTTCTATCATTTAAATAGTTTATTTTAAATTGTTAAAACAAACGCCGTGCTGTAAACATTCATTCACTGGCACCATTACATTTGTGTTAGTTGTAGAATTATTGTTGACTTATTCACACTTGTCCCGTGACTTGGGCACTATGTGAGAGTGATGTAATGACAGTCCTGGAATGCTTCACATACATCATCATCATCTTTTTCAAACTTGCAATAATGACACAAATTGAGCTGTGGAGTGGACTTCCCCTGTGTTTTCTTGAGCTTTAGAGCACAAATGTAAACATGTTGGCAAATATATTTTACTCGTGCTCTAACACTTTTTTTCTTTTTTCAGGTGAAGCTCGGTAATAAGACTGCACTTACAAAATATATTCATGTGGATGTGACATGTCATGTGTCTTTGTCCTTGACTGATGCACCAGAGCCCCACGTTATGAGAGTATCAGGGACTGCTATTATTAGACGTGATCCTGGTCAGACTGAAGCCAAGCTAATTAAAGTGGAAAATGTTGGGCTGTCGTCACAACTCAACATTCTCTTTGTGATTCAAGAAACTCACCTGGAGTTTCATCCATTGTGAAGATTACATCCACAGTTATCTATTATGGATTGTTTTACAATGCAGTAAATTTTGAATCAGTATTCTGAAATCACTATGAAATAAGTCTGCTTAAATTTTTAATTGCAACATCTCATAATTATTTATCTTTTTATATTTAATGCATGTTAAAACTAGAGGACATATAAATTTCTCTGTTGCTAATGATCTGAAATGTAATTGCCTAAAATATTTATGTATCCAAATTATAACCTGAAAGATGATGTGTGAGTGGTGTTTCTCGATGTTGTTACTACAGGCATATCTTTTTAAGCCTAATCATTCCATATTGAAATACAGCAAAAATATCAGTTATATTATCAATGAAAACTATTGTATTTTTCAGTGTTAGTAACAAGAGGAAGTACTGGCATGAGAACTCGTTAAGAACTTTACGGCAGTTGATTCCAATTTTTGGTTGGAATTTTCAATATAACCAGTTCTTTATAAATGTCTTGTTTTGAAAGTTAAATATTTGTACTGAAAACAGTGCATGCTCAATATATTATTTATTTTTCAGTGGCCTACACATTTATTGTACTTTTTGAGCTGTTTTGTTGCACTGACTTTTAATTTAGTGCCAGTATGTTGCCCAAATCAGTGTTTTTACGTTTTGATCTGTATAACTGTTTTGTACAAATAAAGTTGGATAAAAGCAAAGTTTAAATCTTAAGTTTATTTGGTATTGTACTTCCTGTATCCTGCCAGTCCTTGAACATCAGTTCATATAAAATCTGTTGTGATGGGTAAGAACAATAATTAGTGTGCCTAAATCATGTCAGATGTTTGTACTGTGTAGGGGGTAAACAAAATCCAGGCTTGGAAAATGCACTGTATCTGGTAGACTGGTTCAGTTACAATTAGTGGATCAATCTACATAGATACTGTTGTATGTCCTTATAAATTGCTGGCTGAAAGTATGGAATGACTTAAAGGAACAGAACTCTTGGTAGATGCATCACTAGAGGCTTGATTACCAACAACAGAGCTCTCATTAAAACTCTCCCATTAACCTGCCCCCTCCCACCCCACACACCTCCACATGATACTGCTGCATGTTTCGTGGTTTCATCCACCTACATTTCAGTAGGCTTTCACATTTATCTTTCCTTAGCTCTTGGAATTTACACTTTCTTGGAATTCATTATGTCTCTGTTCCAAAGTATTCCGTAATACATTTTTTGTTATTTTTTTCTATCCTCGTACATCTCTCCACTGCTCACTGCTCTTGAGCAGCTTACAGTTTTGAATGGTTTGCATTGTGAACTTTGAACTTCAAACACTTCTGAGGCTTAATGTTTGGAGGGGGAGGGGGGGGGGGGAAGCCAAAAGCCTCATCAGATAACCAAAAGCACTTCAAGCCATTTTCTAGTTATTTCTTTTGCTGTCCATCCAGCCTTCTTGAATTTTCCTAACACTAAACCTCAGTCAGTTCTGTGACTTTTTCCTTAGTTTGTAGAAGTTTCATCTGTATGTGTTTTATACTAAACAGTACAAGGAGTTCAAATGGTTTTATACTTTAGTCTGACAATTGTTTTTTTTACGGGGTCCAGTTGGCTGGCACACCAAGAGAATCCACTTCCTGCCAGTAGTGGCTGGAAGGATTGGTGACTGGCTGATCACATGTCTCATAATCATAGGTCACTCCTTGTACTGGCCGGCCGAAGTGGCCGTGCGGTTAAAGGCGCTGCAGTCTGGAACCGCAAGACCGCTACGGTCGCAGGTTCGAATCCTGCCTCGGGCATGGATGTTTGTGATGTCCTTAGGTTAGTTAGGTTTAACTAGTTCTATTTCTAGGGGACTAATGACCTCAGAAGTTGAGTCCCATAGTGCTCAGAGACATTTGAACCATTTGAACTCCTTGTACTGTTTAGTGAACAGCAGTCAGAACAAGCCTAAGGCCTAATTCATGAGTGATGTTTATGGACTTTACTAATTGATTTTTAGGTCTGTTTTCAAACTTAATAAGCTCTTTTATTAGTTGAAGTTTTCTCAACTAGGTAGAACAGTGTCATAACAAAAATTAAAGTGGTTCAAATACAGGCTCAATTTAAGAATATGGAAACTTTCACTAGGGCTGCCAATAATAGTTTTGGTGACTGGAACATGTCTGCTGATTCCTACTTCAATTTTATATTTCCTATTGTCTTGAATGCTAATGAAAGTTGTAGGATGAAAATAATGTATTTTTTTTCTAGGTATATTAGCATAGATTTAATTGAATTTGTCAAAATTTTTTCAAGAACTGTGTCTCACTCAAAATGGTAATTCATACTGACTGTTCCTATTTCTAATTTCATTCTTGACTTCCAAATGTTACATTGTCTGTACTGGTATGGAGTTTTAAAGGCAGCCTCTTTTCTGATTAGAAACCAATATTTTTCGTTTTTTCATGTGGTCGGTCATAATTTTAGTGACTATCTTGTGCGTAATAAAGGGGAGGCTGTTATAGATCTAGGCTGTTGTTTGAAATGTCATGTCGTATCTGCGTTCTAACACCCAAGTAAAGCTGATCTCAGCCCGGACGTTGGCTTGAACACCGTAGTGCTTCATTAGACAGTGTCATATTAGAAGTTATTGTGATATACCTGGCCCGTTACTGGAAGACCTGCAGTTGAAAGTGGATTCCAAAACAAAGTGCAACTTAGTATTTTCTCCATATATATACAAATCTTCGAAAGAGGAGAAAGAAGTATCAACATCTCGACTGCTGTGTGGATGCTGGCAGCCACAGCAGAATCTAACACTGTGTACCTGGCTTGGTGATGAAACATCCATCACTAAGTATGCAGCAGTCAATGTGTTGAAGACAAAAATTCACTACAAAGGTGTAACTGATTGAAAGTGAAGCTGCTGAAGATTCTGACACATATAGAAGAGTCTGTAGCTATATTAAGTAAATTAATCGACAAACACTTTGTAAGAACACTTCATGTGAAAAAGAAATTGCACATTTAACTGCACTGTGTGATGTTCATCAAAAGTTTCATTCATATGAAAAGCAGAGATAAAGGCAGATATATTAAATAAAAGAAAACTTTCAAAATATCATTGCTCAAATATATTCAGCAAGATTACAGATAATCATTTAATTGCTTTGACCTAGCTTAACAGAAACTGTAACTAGTAATAACTGGTAATCAATAATTTAAAACCGATAATTTGATTGATTGACTTAGGTATAATTGCTGATACTAGTCTTACATATCACTGTATTAATGCAGACACATGTATTGTCAGTGGAGCCTGATGAGGAAGAGCCGGCCGGAGTGGTCGTGCGGTTCTGGGCCTACAGTCTGGAGCCGGGCGACCGCTGTGGTCGCAGGTTCGAATCCTGCCTCGGGCATGGATGTGTGTGATGTCCTTAGGTTAGTTAGGTTTAAGTAGTTCTAAGCGAGAAACCATTCCTAATATACTATTCAGACTGAAGGTGTGCTGTTGCAATCTGGATTTGGTAGCGAGAGACAGTGTTCATGTGAGTACGAGTCGTATTTGATTGAGGGAAACATTCCATGTGGGAAAAATATATCTAAAAACAAAGATGATGAGACTTACCAAACAAAAGCGCTGGCAGGTTGATAGACACACAAACATACACACAAAATTCAAGCTTTCGCAACAAACCGTTGCTTCATCAGGAAAGAGGGTAAAACGGGTGTGTTCATTGGCTGAGTTGATGTGTTGGTGAAGGATTAGGTGGGTGAGGGCAATGGATTGTTCAGTTTGGAACTGGTATAGGGACTGATGGAAAGAAGGGTTGCAGCCAGAGATGGGAACCTTAAGTGTGAGGCCTTTGGGGGTAATGCCAAATGTCAGACAAGCCTGAGAAAATAAAATATGGGAGCGTAATCTGGCTGATGAAGCAACGGTTTGTTGCGAAAGCTTGAATTTTGTGTGTATGTTTGTGTTTGTTTGTGTGTCTGTCGACCTGCCAGCACTTTCATTTGGTAAGTCACATCATCTTTGTTTATATATATATTGATTTGGAAGGATGTCTTTTGGCCAAAAGCTTACTTGTTTAGCAATCTTTTCCTTGTGCATGTCTGCAACTCATCATCTCCACTACATGGTGAGTAGCAATCTGTCCTTTTCGTGACATTGTCACTATTGATGCTTTGGACCTTAACACGGTAATGACATATGAGTTAGAAACAGGTCCAATAATCAAAAATGTTGTATCTATTTTTGTAACAATATTATGAAAAGGAAAGTTGCTACTCACCATGTAGTGGAGATGCTGAGTTGCAGATAAACTCAACAAAAAGACTGCCACAATATAAGTTTTTGGCCAACATGGCCTTTGTTGGCGAAAAAGCTTATATTGTGACAGTCTTTTTGTTGTGCCTATCTGTGACTCAGCATCTCCACCATATCGTTAGTAGCAACTTTCCTTTTCATAATATTGTTACATTCCATCCTGAATTTTCCATTGTTTGATTATCTGTTTTTGTTATATTTTCACTTTCTTAAATATTCAAATTGAACATCCGTGATTCATTAGTTAATATCTAGTGTTGTATTCAGTGCTTAAATCATCTGCACTTACAACTTTTATAGCCTAACAATACCACTTGAGCCTGTCTTCTTTACTTTGGCTGCACTTTGAAATTCTTGTAGCCTTGTGCCACCTGCTTGAATTCCCTCCTGTCATTGTAGTTTGTAAGAGTTATTTCTCTAGTCCTTGAAATCTACTGTATATACGTATATATGTTTAGAAGATTATGAGTATCATTTTCTCAGTCTTCCTGTATGTGGCCCTTTTGAACACATGTGTGCAGAACAACTGCCTCATCATTCTAACATTATTATATGTTCTATTTGTCATCAAGTCGTAATCACATCTGCCCATCAGCCCATCCTTGTTTTCACTAAATCCTTATTATAGAAGTTTTTTCCATGCAATAGACCTAATCTAATTTTTAAATCCTATATCACTTTCAGCTGAATAACTTCACCCCAAGTAAATAAATTTCTTGACTCATTTGTTCTTCTCATAGTCCTTCCATTGACGTCTGCTATTAAAATTTTACCGTATTTTCTTGCCTGAAGGAAATCTATAGTCCTAGTCTCTTAACTCCTTCCTTTTGATGGCTGAACATCCTGTCTGCTGAATTATTGCAGTTGTGACTCATGAGAACATTTGTCACTACTGAAATCAATATATACTTCTTTGAGTTTGTGACCTAATCTAAATTCATTTACTATGTATTGGTTCAGCATTTTTCTCCATGCTGAAATTTCTTTTTACCTATACAGTAACTCTGGGATGAAGTTGTAACCTGTACTCATGGGTTTATATTTCAATAAAACAGTGCTGTATTTCTTCTTATGGAGAATGCTGAACTTGCCTGTTGGAGTGCCTTGTTATCAACTAGAAATGTGCTGTGTGAAATCACCTGACACAGAAATTAGCATTGATGATCTACTGATCCTCGTTATAAACACATTTTATTTAACATGTCAGAAAAACACTATACATTTCGAATTTGACCAGTTACAAGCTTCTACTTTCATTGAGGACAACACAGAATAAACATTTAATTATTTATTTGTCTATATAAATCTTTCTTTCTGAACATATATATCATACACAAGATATTAGACAGGAAAACTTTTTATCTGTTTGTTTTACAGTTTGCAAATAAACGACATGTAAGTTAGTGTAACAAATTGATCCATGTAAAGAATAGTTACAAATTTGAGTACATACTATACATTTATAACCTTTTTCTAGAGTTAAAGTTATGAATTACATGTTTTCATGCTAGAGATACTGAGTGGTTGAATAAAAACAGTTTTGCAGTAGGTAGGATGTCATGCATTTTTTAAAGGTATGTAGTTCTTGGTGATAGTGTAGCTGCATCAGTCTGAAGCCAAGCAGTTGTTTGTAAATGTTTGTTGTGTTATATCACAATTTAAAAATTGATAGTGTACAAAATTCAGATGGATTTAATACCAGAATTTACAATAACCCAAGTGAAAAACTGCAAAGTGCATCAGGGACAAACTCTCCAGTACTGCTGAAGTTATGCATATTTAAACAAGCAAGATTCAGTTCATATACAAGAATACATTACAGCTATTTTGTTATTTAATAAAGACAAAAAACACATTTAAATGTTTACAGGTATGTGTAAATATGAATGACATTTTGATTCTTCACTAGGCATCCAGAATCAAGACATCAGTATACATAAAAGGGAAAATTTATGATTACTTCTCATTTTATGAACAACAGAAGTTCTGTGAAGTCTGTTTTGTGATAATGAATGCACTGGCATCACTAGCACTAAATTATTGGAAGGGGGGGGGGGATGACGCAATATGTAATGTTACATCACAATGGGATCTAAATGGATGGACCCCCTTGAAAAAAGATGAAAAAATTAGGACCTAAAACTACTTTTTGGAGAATTTTTAATGCATCAGACCATATATTTCAATGGCACTTAAAAATCTTAAAGCATGCCAATTTTAGCCTGGATTAAAACATATTTTGCAATTATTGAGTATAAAAAACTTGTATAATATTAAAATTTAAATTTATTGACAGTGTGTGCATGATTAGTTTGTACATGTCCTAAACGACCTTGGTAAATATTTCAAATTGAATAGTTGTTTCAAACTAAACTCTGGTTGATTTTCATTGAAAATGTAAATAAATAGCCCATCATACACAATATTATTTAGTTTGCTTTTCAGACACTGAAAATACATTTAAAAACACAACACCATTAATTCTTACTGTACAAGAGATTTTAGTATGTGTAATTAGTTAATCTTGGATAAGTTCATTCAGTGGTGTCATTTTTCATCAACTGAGACTCAAAATATTGAAACTGCTGCTATTGGGAGGGACACATCACCTCCCCCCACCCCCTTCCCCTGGCAATGATGCCCATGGGTGAATGAACCAGATATAGTTGCAATTACCGAGTGGTATTGTGATTGGCCAGCTATGGACTTCTATTTCACTTCATGCTGACAATCCAAAAAAACTATTTCCTGGCAGAAAATCTGATTAGCAATAGTGTAACAGTACAGAAGCTACTATATATCAAATACACATCAAGGGGACAGGGACTGTGCTAAAAATAATAATGCAGTAAAGAAATACAGAGAGGAAGGTTTTGGTTTAAAATTTTATCATCATTAGGATTAGAGGCAAAGAACTGGCCCAATTGAAGAAATATATGTGAGAGAATCAGCTCTGGTATTACAAAAAGAAATGCTGTGTAGATTTGCTTGGAATGACTTAGAGAAACTGTTCAAAACACAAATCAGGAGATCTGGATGGTATAATTTAAATCCTGCTGTACTTGAATATTACCTCAGTGTATTTCAAGTATCACCTTCTAAATTTTAAAATATTGTCTAGATAGTTACTCACCACATAGGGAAGACATAGGCCCTAGTGTCTAGAGATGCAGTGGCCATGAGCTTGTGAGTTATGCATATGAGATTTTATGTGTGTTTTATCTACATCTGATGAAGGATTTACTCCAGTAGCTGATAATATCAAGTAGTCTTCTTTCAATGTGTCTGTCTGCCACTGAAAACCTCCTCAATGAGTGAGTAGCAAGCTATCCTATTTTATGTTATTCCGTTGTTTAAAATACTGTTTTTCTCATGTAATATTAAAAATTGGGTTTGGTGTTCTCTACACTACCCTCATATACAGACATAAAAATATCTTCAGATGTAAAGTATCAGAATGTAGGAAGTTGTCTAACTGCAAAATATTGTTTGTTGGTGTAGTACCCACATTTTTTTGTCAATATCTGTCAACTGGAAATGTTTTTCTCCATTTTTCAGATGAGCCCCATTGCTGTAAACTTTTATTCCTCACAATACTAATTTTTATGTTACACTATGAACTGAAATGCAGTAATGTTAGTGTCATAGGTAGAGTAACACTAGTAACCAGGTATCCAACTATGTACTGTAGTTTTCTCTGGGGATCATTTGCTAACACACACTTTTTTATGTTTCTACAGCTGTCTATTGTTTCTGTCATATGGTCTGAGCATCCTCATTGTTTTACAATTTCCTGTATTTTAGTTATTTTCTGACTATCAGAGTAAATTTCTTCCTGTGCCAACCTCTTCATCTCAGAGTAGCACTTGCACCCAATGTTCTCAGCTATTTGTTTGGATATATTCCTGTCTCTGTCTTCACCACTGTTTTTACCTTCTATAGCTCTCAAAAATCAGGAAGCAATAAACAAAATGTATATGCTTCCAGGTTGTACACTGTATATTTATGTTGTAATGAATATGCGATCTGTATGAGACCCTCTCTTCACCTCATGCTTTCCATCACTAAGTAGGGATTCTGATACTATTTTAATAACTCATAATTGTATTTTAGCATGTATTTTGTAGGATACATTGAGGTGCTATGCCAGTGTAGTTATAGCAGTCACCCCTTTTCAGTATGGGAGAATTAACAGTTTTTCCATAGTTCAGGGATATGCCGAGACCTCCACCACATGTTCAAATTAACAACAAACCCTTTTATTTATTGTGAAAGGAACTGAATGTCTATACTGTTATCTTAGTACCAGGGCTCTTGTTCTTGCTTGTTTTATACACAAGTGTGAGCTAGAGTTATAACACAACAATTATTTTACTTTCTATTTTGCAATTTTTATCTATAACTTTACCATTGTTTGACCATACACACTTTCTAGTAACATTAAGAGACCACCTGTCAAAAACCTGAGCAACCATCTTTTGCAGCACAGACCACTGTGAGACATGCAGGAAGAGAGTTAGTGAGGTTCTGTAAGGTGCCAAGGGGGATGTGGTTTCTCAGTTGAGAATCCATGGTACAAACAGCCCAATCAACACAGTTGTGGTCCCACACACTCTCAATTTGATTTAAATCCAGCTAGTTTGGTGGTCAGGAGAGCACAGTAAACTCATTCTGGTGCTCTTTGAACCTCACATGTACACTGTGAGTGTGTGACATGTTGCTTTGTCCTGCTGGTAGACGCCATTGTGCCGAGGAAAAAAAATCGCATGGAGGCTAATATAACATCGAAAACAATCAATTTTTGGCAAAATAATGTAATTGGCTGGATAAAAAATCTACTCACTGAGCAGCGGCAGAACACACACAGAAGGAGGTTACAATCAGTAAGCTTTCGGAGCCAGTGGCTCCTTCTTCACAAAGAAGGGTTGAAGGGGAAGGAAGAGGAGTGAAGGAAAAGGATTGGAGAGGTCTAGGAAAAGGGGTAGATTTTGAGGAAGTCATCCAGAACTTCAGGTCAGGGGAGACTTACCTGACAGAATGATAAGGAAAAGCAAACTGCATGTAAGGGTGGACATGGTCCTCAAGGACAGATCCATACATGTGTTGATCCATTGCAACTTTCATAATGTTGAGATCACCCATTGACCACCTTGAAAGCATTTCCCAGATCATAACTCTCCCTCCTGTTTGCAGAGTGTTTGCTTTCACATTTTGCAGTGCTTTGAGAATTTCAGGGTAAGTTCTAGAAACACTTGGCTCTGCACCATCTCGAACACCCGATATTTTAATGATGAGGGTGAGAGAGCCTTTTTACTGCACCACACATATTTGTGTGTGCAGGAGGGACAGCTGTCATGAGAAGCCAGGAGCTGTGTCAGATGAGTGGCCCCAAAATTCCCAGCAGAGACTTGGAATTTATATCAAAAACTCAAAGAGTGTTTGTATAATGTTCCATGTTCTGTGGTGTCATGAGGATTGTTACAGAAGCAGATGAAGTGTGTATTGTATAGAGACTCTTACTTCATATCTTGGCTCTGCATGAGGCAGCATGTATGTAATTATATGGGTGTTCTGTCAATTCTGACATTTATCTTGGAACCAGTTGGTTTGCTGGAGCTTGTACAGAATAATTGTTACTTTGGGGATGAGAGTTGGAAATATATTGTTTTTGAACTGAAAATGTTCTATGAGTACATGATGTATTTCAAGAATAGAGATTTGGTTAATATTATTCCCTTTAATCTGATACAGTCTTCGGAGAAGAATTAAACAGTGAGAGTGGCGTAGCAGATGACCCAAAGAAGAGGATTGGCTGCACGCACAATGTATGAGTCAACTGGAAGAGACATGTGGGTCATGCAACCGAACACAGCACTGTCTCTTGTCATCCAAGGAAGTGTTAGAATTTTATGCCATACTTGGCAATGACTATTGTCTGATAGAGCATCAAACATGATTCATCAGAAAAGGCTACCTTCATCACTCAGTGGATGTCAAGTTGCAGTACTGGCATGCAGATTCCACTGCTAGTGCTGCCACCTGCATTGGGACTGGTTATTGCACACTGATGTCAAACATAGGCAGTGGTCACATTAATGTGACTGGACTGTGTATAGTCCCTATAAGTGAAATCTTGCATTATTTTTTTGAAAATTGGCACAATGTATGTTTGTAATATTAGGAGAAATAAATAATAAATAAAACAATGAGGAATGATTGTTTACTAACTTCTGCATTGTTTTGTGCCAGTGGGATTCACTTCACGTGTTTTGTCCTGTGTCAAGAGGAGGCAAACACAAAAGGTAAGGGGTCTATTAGTCAGTGGCAGCTCAAACACTTGGCGAATGATGGTACACCTTAGGGAAATGGCAGCAAGGGTCAGGAAAGGACAACAGGTGCACTCAGTGTGTATGCCTGGGAGCCTAATACAGCATGCTGAAGAGACCTGTTGAGGGAATAGGGTGCAACCAACTGCAGATTGTGATGCCATGGGAACGAGTAACGCCTATTGTCTGGGCTTCCAAGGTCATACTTGGGTCATTCCAGCGGCTGGCAGAGAAGGTTGAGAAGAGCAGCCTTGTGCATGGACTGTCAACGAAGTTCACAATTTGCAGCATTGTCCCCAGACTTGATTGTGGCTCTTTGGTTCTGAGTTGAATGGAAGGATTGAACAAGAGACTTCAAAGGTCCTGTGACCAGCTAGGCTGTAACTTGCTAGATTTGTACTGTACAGTTGAGAACTGTAGGTCCTCCTAAATGGACCAGGTGTGCACTACACATTAGAGGCTGCTAATCAGGTAGCATATGTCAAGGCCATTAGTGGTAGCAAAGTTAGTGTCCAGACCCTAGTGAATGAGAGAAGAACTGAAATTGAGGGTCACAAAGCAAAAGTGAAGATGCTTAACTCCACTTTGAAATGTCCCTCTACAAAAGAAAAACCCAGGAAAATTGCCCAATTTAATCCTTGTACCACTGAAAAGATGAATGAAATAAGTGTAATGTCAGTGGTGTTGAGAAACAGCTGAAATTGTTAATATTGAACAAAGCTCCAGGTCCTGGTGGAATCCCTATCAAATTCTATACCGAATTTGTGGCTGAGTTAGCCCCTCTTCTAACTATAATCTACTGTAGGTATCTTGAACAAAAAAAACCACACCCAGTTCTTGGAAAAATGTGCAGGCCACACCCAATTACAAGAATGATAGCGAAAGTGATCCACAAAACTACTGTTCAACATCTTTGATATCAATTTGTTTTAGAATGTTAGAACATATTCTGAGCTCAAACACAATGAGGTATCTTGAAGACAGTGACCTCCTCACTGCCAACCAGCATGGATTCTGAAAACATTGATCACATGAAACCCTACTTGGATTTTTCTCACATGACATTCTGGGAGCTTTGGATAAAGGCAGGCAGGTAGATACAGTATTTCTTGATTTCCAAAAAGCATTTGACACGGTACCACACCTATGCTTACCATCAAAAGTATGATCATACAGGGTATCAAGTGAAATTTGTGACTGGAATGAGAAGTTTTTTGTAGGGAGGATGCAGCATGTTATCTGGATGTATAGTCATCGTCAGATGTAGAAGTAACTTCTGGTGTGCCTCAGGAAAGTGTGTTGGCACCCTTGCTGTTCATGTTGTGTATCAATGACCTTGCAGACAATATTAATAGTAACCTCAGTCTTTTTTGCAGAAAATGATGCAGTTCTCTATAATGAAGCACTATTTGAAAGAAACTGTATAAATATTCAAAATGATTAATGGAAAATCTCATATAAGATGTGAAACAAATACTAACAAAGAGATAGAGGGGCTGGCCAGTACTTACCTCAGCTCAGTACAGCCGATAGATACACATAAAACAGATCTGAAAATTTACATTCCTAGCTTTCGGAACTTTGTTCCTTCATCAGGGAGGAGAGAGGGGGAAAAAGGGAAGAAGGGAAAGTGGATTCAGTTACTCACAACCCAGGTTATGAAGCAACAGGGAAAGGTAAACAGGGAGGGTAGCAAGGATGGAGGCATGGTTGTCAGAGGAGAATATCTTTGGCTTCCCTCTGACAACCATGCCTCCATCCTTGCTACCCTCCCTGTTTACCTTTCCCTGTTGCTTCATAACCTGGGTTGTGAGTAACTGAATCCACTTTCCCTTCTTCCCTTTTTCCCCCTCTCTCCTCCCTGATGAAGGAACAAAGTTCCGAAAGCTAGGAATGTAAATTTTCAGATCTGTTTTATGTGTATCTATCGGCTGTACTGAGCTGAGGTAAGTACTGGCCAGCCCCTCTATCTCTTTGTTAGTGTTTGTATAAATATTCAGTCAGATCTTGATGAAACTTTGAAGTGGTGCAAAGACTGGCAACTTGTTCCAATTATTCAGAAATGCAAATGCACTACACAAGAAAATGTAGTATCCTATGACTATAATCCCAATGAGTCACTGTTGGAATTGGCCAACTCCCACTAATACCTAGGTATAACACTCTGTAGGGATGTGAAATGGAATGGTCACATACTCTCAGTTAGGGTAAAGTGGGTGGTAGACTTTTGTTTATTGGTAGAATACTGGGGAAGTACAAACAGTCAACAAAGGAGACTGGTCACAAATTACTCATGAGATTGGTTCCAGATTATTGCTCAAGCATGTGGGACACACACAAACAGGATGAACAGAGGATATTGAACATATACAGAGAATGGCAGTATGAGTAGTCACAGTTTTTTCTAATCTGTGGGGGAGTTGCACAGAGATACTGAAGAAACTGAACTGTAAGACCCTTGAAGATAGATGTAAACTATTCTGAGAAAGTATCAAGAACTGACTTTGAATGATGATTCTAGGAATTTACTACAACCTCCTATGTATCGCTCACATAGGGATCAAGAGGATAAGATTAGACTAATTTCTGCATACACAAGGCATTCAAACAATTATTCTTCCTGTGCTCCACAGATGAATGTAACAGGAAGAAGCCCTAATAAATGGTACATTGTGACATACTCTGTGCCAAGCACCTCATGATGGTTTGCAGAGTATAGATGTAGATATTTGTATTGCACAGCAATTCATCAAAAGGTAATTCAAACCAGTCAAAGAGCTTAGTGTAAATACTATTTTATTAGGTGGCAGTCAAGTTATCTTTTAAAAAAATTGAAGTCAGTCTGCATAAAACTAGCAATCTTCTCAAATAACTACAGGAAAACATAATTTAAAATATCTGTGAAAATACTTAAATGTGAAGTTTTCAAAGCCAAACATTCATTTAGGTCAAAGATGGTAATTAGCAAAGTCATTGACAAGTGAACAGTTTTATCTATTTGGGTTCTCAGTTTCCTATGATGGAGAGAACTATATGGAATACAGACTGCCTACATTTCATTTCAGCAGATCTATGGAACTGTGGACAAACTTAAAAAAAAAGAAAGCTGTGGGAAAAGGCCATTGAAATTTTATGAAGTTATACCTGTACCTGTAATAAAATACTAAATTACTGACCAATCAGCAACAAACAATGAAAGACTGTGAGCTAAAATGACGTTTTTAACTTAAAAAGATCCCTTAAGAGACGATATTCCCAGTACAGAGGTAAGTCTGAGCATCTGAAATCTGAAGGACAGAATAGAAAATTACATGTCATATTTCTTTTCATCTGAGCCAAAAATCTATATAATAAACAAGACAAGGAAATTAAGCTACAGGTAATCCAAAATATGATGAGTAGATAGCCTGTCCATGTAGAACAGGAATAATAAATTGGAGATACACACTCTGTACACAATGTAATAAAATGGGACCAAATAAAAGTCAGTCAGTCAAATACTGCTCGGTATTAACAAGTGATGTGCTGCAGTGTTGCCCATCTATCCAAAATATCAATTTGACATACCCAACATTGATACCTTTCTTCCACACACTTTTGGTTGTTGTATGAGGGTGATTTGATAAGTCTGGTAAATTTCCATGAATGACTGGAACATTTTTGTTGCACCTTCAAGATGAGTAAGCTTGATTATTCCAAAGACCATGTAAAGAATTTTAACAATGGAACAATGGACAGCACACAAGTTCATTGCTGACACTGTTTGAATTGGTCATTGTGTTGGCTGCAGTCGAAAATAGGGAAAATTGAGATTCGTCCTGTTATTAAACATTTTTATTTCAAGAGATGAGTGCCACATGAATCAAAACATAACTGAAAGAAGTTCTTGCAGACTTTGCACTGTCATTGAAGACCATGTACTTTTGGATTAATGAATTCAAATGTGATCAGACAAGCACTGAAGATGAAGCATGCTGCAGCTGTTCAGTTGAGGCCACCACAGAGGAAACCTTAGACAAAATCCATGACATGGTAAAACAAGACTGCCATATAAAAATTGTGAGATTGTTGAGACTATAGGCGTCTCAACTGAGTGAGTGCATAACATCCTGCATTGAGATTGGCTTTGAAGGAGCTGTGTGTGAGGCTGGTGTCATGATTGCTCCCAATCGACCAAAAGACAATCTGAGAGAGACTTTTTGCACTGATTTGTGACTGGAGACTGAAACTGCATCCACCATTCACCAGGGTCAAAACAGCAGTTAAAACAATGGACAAAGGCTCATGAAAGTGTACTGAAGAAGGCAAAGACCATTTTTTCAGCTGGTAAGGATTTTCATCCACACTTGGAAAAAAGCAGAATCAGACCCTGTTATGTTTCATTGTTGGTTTGTTTGAAACTTGCATTGGCTGAAAAAGAACAAGGTTGGCATTCAAAAAAGTGCTCTTTCACCAGGAAAATGCACCATCCCATGCATCAACAATAACACTGGTGGAAATGCTTTTCATTGGTCCCTCATCCATCAGATTTAGCCCCAAGTGAAGTTTTCCTGTTCTCTAACTTGAAACTTTTGTTTGCTGGGAAAGAAATTTTTGTCAAATAAGGAAATGATATTTGCAGTCAATGAGTATCTGGAAGAGGTTGACAGAAACTATTTTTCCAATGGAATGAAAAATCTAGATGATTGCTGGACCAAGCATATATTTCTCAGAGGAGACAATGTTGAAAAGTAAGATAAGTAAGATGAAATCATTATGAGACAAACATTTTTTTTTTTTTTTTTTTTTTTACCAGACTTATTGAACCACACTCATTCTTGATCAAAACCACAATATTACCAAAAGTAAATTAACCCTACAAACAGTAGGCCCTTGATATGGAGGCACGTGAAAAACATAATACATTTACAGTTGCAGCTGGGAATTCCCCATTCCATTGGCCCCTCTGATTTGGTCATCTTAAAATATACTCAGATATCCTGTTTTGCCTTCCTATAGCTTACTGTTACTCACACACACAATCAGTGCATGATCTGTGTGCCACATTTAACTATTCTATTCATTAATATGACAGAAACATCTTTTTATAAAACATCTACCTGTAATTCAATTGTAGGCAGAGTACATCTAATATTAATTGTACATGATAAGATATTTGCTACTAAAGTAATTTCAGATTATATGCACAATATTCTCTCCAGTTTGACTTGTAGTAAAGCATACATTGCTCCTGTGTTATGAGCTACAACCTTTGCAGAATTAAACAGTACTTCTTAAAAGTATTGTAAAAGGATTTGCACATGGAACCTAAAGAAATGAATTACAGTTCGTCACAATTTTATTGATATTATAATTATGCATTCAATGTAGGGGTTTAAAACAAATGTCTTGCAACCATAAAATATTTAGTTAAAGAATTTGCAGTAATTATACATCATTGTTATAATTCTGATTATTAATAGTTTTGAATCAGGCTGTTATTCTTCTGACATATGTCACAGAGACCACTGGAGGTAAAGTCAGGATCTAGACGTAACACTTAGCCTCTAATATTATGTGATTGGACCCTTATACTTCTGGTGATTCTGTAGGAGAGAGGATCTTAACTTTTAAGAAATATAGATTATGTCTTCAAAACTATGGAGAAATAAGAAATGAAAGAAGACCTGCAGAAAATTGGAAAGTTGGTATAGGAGCTCTGCCAGTGTGCATATGGAATCTTTTTGCACCACAGGCAGATTACTATGTGCATGTCAAAGTAAGTTTTGTGATCCTTCTCCAATTCTGAAATTAATTACCACTTTGTACTACAGAATACTTTCCTTTGCTGATGACCTATGCATCATCTAGCAAAACTCAGCTCTCCCTGTTCTTCCTCAAAATCCATAGTGCTGTAGGAAGTGGCACTCAGGTTGATGCTGGGTTCCTTGACTTTAGGACGGCATTTGACACCATCCTGCACTGCCATTTAGTGAAGAAGTTACAAGTTTACTGATAACTGAACTAGACTTGTGACTAGATTCAAGACTTTCTTGCTGATAAAACTCAATAAGTCACTCTTAACAGAACAAAATCAACAGATTCAAAGGTAATTACCAGAGTAGCTCAGGGAAGTGTGACAAGACTGTTACTGTTTCCAATATACATACAGTACACTATGTGATCAAAAGTATCCAGACACCCCCAATTCACATTAGGTGCATTGTGCTGCCATCTATTGCCAGGTACTCCATATCAGTGACCTCAGTAGTCATTAGACATGGTGAGAGAGCAGAATGGGGCACAACGTGGAACTCACAGACTTCGAACGTGGTCAAGTGATTAGGTGTCACTTGTGTCATATGTCTCTACGCGAGATTTCCACACTCATAAACATCCCTAAATCCATTGTTTACAATGTGATAGTGAAGTGTAAATGTGAAGGGGCATGTACAGCACAAAAGTGTACAGGCTGACCTCACCTGTTGACTGAAAGAGACTGCTGACAGTTGAAGAGGGGTTGTAATGTGTAATAGGCAGACATCTATCCAGACCATCACACAGGAATTCCAAACTGCATCAGGATCCACTGTTAGTCTATGACAGTTATGTAGGATGTGATAAAACTTGAATTTCAAGCTTGAGCGACTACTCATAAGCCGCACATCACACTGTTAGATGACAAACGATGCCTCGCTTGGTGTAAGGAGTATAAACATTGGATGACTGAAAAGTGGAAAAACATTGTGTGGAGTGATGAATCACAGTACACAATGTGGTGATCTGATGGTAGGGCGTGGGTATGGCAAATTCCCAGTGAACATCATCTCCCAGCGTACGTAGTCCCAACAGTAAAATTTGGAGGCAGAGGTGTTACGGTGTGGTCATATTTTTCATGGAGGAGGCTTGCACCCCTTGTTGTTTTGCTGTGCATCATTAGGTGGCTTGCAGAGTATTATATAGATGATGTAAAGGTAAACTGAAAAAAGATGCATCAACAAAAGGAACAATAAATGAAACTTTTCCTTTTCGTGGTGTAAAAGAGGTTCTCTCCAAAGAGGCAATTATTGTGTTCTGATAGATGCCACAAAAGTATCAGTAAGTTAGTTTGCTTTGACCAATTCCATTTATTCACAGTAATATTTAGGGTAACTATAATATTAGATACAACATGTGCAATATGAGCAATATGTAGGCTTCAAGAGTGTTATGAAGATTATGAAAAGTTGCACAACTTGCACCAACAGAAGGAACAATAAATGAAATTTTTCCTTAAGTTATTGATTACTCCTTAGGAAAAATGAGATTGGATGTTACTGTGTTTATAACGGAAGCAGACCTCACTCAGGCAAATATCTAATCTATGGGTGACAGCCACCAAAATACCAGCTCTTTTATCAACTTTAAGAACTGACTGCAACATAAAAACAACAGTTTGATCCATAAATATACCACTATCAATAAAAGAATTCCTGTTATTCCTGGTACATCATTAAAATGGCACAGATATGTATAAATTATGTAACCATAAATATGTTAAACAAATGTTCATCAAAATAAAATGTTATAGAAAATGAGACATGACTGAATGTCAGATACAAGCTATGATATTTGGTGCACTGTGAATGAAGTTGCCCAGTTTGTTGTTGTATCAATGTGGTATGTTCAACATATTTGCAGTCATGTTTGTAACAAGATCATAACCAACAGGTATGAGAGGTGAGCATCACACCAAGTCAGTGAAATTAAGTTTTAAACTAAATGGAAGTGTCATTGAATGAAAACACACCTCAAACAGTTGTAGAGTGAGTGCTGTAAATGAAACTGAATGTAATGGATATTTGGAATCTGGTACCTAGCAAGAGGTCATGTTTTCCAGGACACAGAAAGCAGCACTTCTTCAGTGGCCTGAGCAACATGGAAACTGGACAGTAGCTGACTAGAGGCATGTAATATAGTCCAGTGAGTTGTGATTTTACCTCTTTTCAGAATGTATTGTGGACCAAGTATATCGAAGGTCTGGTGGGGCAGTTTTCTTGTAGTGTATGGACGATATAGTTTAGGCTGCAGATAGTTCTGTGATGTTTTTGGGGTGTTTTTCATACCATGATGTGGGCCAACTCATTCAGGTTATCATGAACAATGACCAGGATGTTTATTTTAACATTCTCAAGGACGAGTGATGTCCTTTTTTATGAGGGGCATTCAGGAAGTAAGGCAACACTTAATATTTTCTGAAAGCAGGTTAGTTTTACACAGGATTCCAATACACCACATTATTCCCCACTCTTTTGGCTACAAAATCCTGTTTTTCAATGTAATCTCTATTCAGTGCAATGGCCTAATGCCATCTTACTGGGTGATGCTGTATGCCCACATGGCACCACTCTACTGGTTGATGTCAGAGCCAATGTCTTGCTGCATCAATAATCTACCCATCATCCACATACTGCTTCCTGTAGAGTACATCCTTCATTGGGCCAAAGAGATGGATGTCAGAAGGTGTAAGATCTGGGCTGTAGGATGGATGAGGAAAAACAGTCTGGTGAAGTTTTGTGAGCTCCTCTTGGGTGTGCTGATTTGTGTAAGACCTTGTGTTGTAATGGAGAAGAAAAGTTCATTTGCATTTAGTTGATGACATCAAGTGTTTCAACTATGCAGGAGTCTCAGCTGTGTTCAACCGAGTGGTACATGGGAAATCAGACAGGTTTGCATGACCTTGTTGCGATAGTGTCAGACACTTCGTCCAACAATTCATTGTGCTTTTGTTCACCGCCAGGTCTCCATAGACATGCTGCAAGTGCATATGAATATAGGTAATATAGGTGATTTTCTGGTTTCCTGCCTAAAGAAACTCAATGACAGCTCTCTGCATGGAATGCACCTCCTTTATGGATGCCATTTTGAAGGCTACATATGATGCTGCCACCTATCAGAAGTTCATGAAACTATATGAGCAAGGGCGGGAATATTCCACTCCCAGCCTCTAAGATGACATTATCCCTGTTCACAGGGCTACATACATACATTTCTGAGCTTACAAACATTGGTTACCATGCTTCAAAATTTCTCAGTTCAGTTGCCATATTGCATTGGATAATATTCCAGGCTTTTGATGATATCTACCATCATCTTCATCAGGGACTAAAATTGACTGTCGTGAAACAGCAAGGTTCCCTCTTTTTATACCCACAGTTCTTTTATACCCGTAGTTCACAATAGTCAGTTTTAGTCCCTGATGAAGATGGTGGTGGATATCATAATAAGCTTGGAATTTTATGGAAATTTTATGCAGCAAGTGAATGGAGAAATTTTTATGCAAGGACTCTGTCACAAGATACTTCATAGCCACATCAGTCACTCTCTCGCTCCTCAAGTCGTGAGACCTTAATTCCATGGAAAGTGTTTGGGTCTATACAAGCAGTCGGTGAACTGTAGCAGTCAACATACCCACAATTTGGATGTTCTACAGGATCTAATTATCCATGAATGGCTTCAGTATACCAGAAGAAACTTGTGGACTATCTTCCTAGCCAAAATGAGGCTGTTATTGTGGCTAGAGGTGACATTACATGGTAGTTTCTGTTTCCTGGATCATGATTAATTTTATATGTGGTGTTCTTATGTTTATTTATGTATTTATTTAATTAAATTTATTTTTTCATGTAATCATCAAAAGAAGGCTTTTGCTAATGTCATATCATTATAGAGGTAGAGTAGACATCATATTACTGTATGAAAGTTTAATACATAACATATTTAACTACAAATCTATTCATCAAGTGGCAGCTGAACACATACATAAAAGAAGGTTGTTAATAGGCAGGCTTTTGGAGTCAGTGGCTCCTTCTACAGGCAGAAGGGTTGAAGGGGAAGAAACAGGGGTGAAGGAAAATGACTGAAGAGGTCTAGGAAAAGGGGTAGGAGTCCTTCCTTCTCATCCAATCTGGTAAGTCTCTCCTGACTCACAGTTCTGGTTGACTTTCCAGTCCTTTTCCTTCACCCCTCTTCCGTCCCCTTCAACCCTTCTGCTTGAAGAAGGAGCCACTGGCTCTGAAAGCTTGCCTAATCACAAGCTTCTTTTATATGTGTGTTCTGCCACTGCTTAGTGAGTAGATTTTTTTATGTAGCCAGTTAAATTATTTTGTCAAAAATGAATTGTTTTCTTTGTTATATTTAACTAAAAGGTTGATACATTATGTATATAACTTAGAATGCTTTCAGTGAATACAAACATTTATTTACTGGAACAGTTTTTAGTTTTGTCTTAAATGGATTCACAATATATATTTTTATTGATTCTGGCAGTTTGTTATACCACACTGAGTCACTGATATATAGAGTCTGTTGCTTTTAATTTTGTTCTTTGTCTGTAATAACTGTGCTTATTTCTTGTGTTGGTGTTATATGTTGTTGTTGTTGTGGTCTTCAGTCCTGAGACTGGTTTGATGCAGCTCTCCATGCTACTCTATCCTGTGCCAGCTTCTTCATCTCCCAGTATCTACTGAAACCTACATCCTTCTGTATCTCTTGGTCTCCCTCTACGAGTTTTACCCTCCACACTGCCCTCCAATGCTAAATTTGTGATCCCTTGATGCCTCAGGACATGTCCTACTAACCGATCCCTTCTTCTAGTAAAGTTGTGCCACAAACTTCTCTTCTCCCCAATCCTATTCAATACCTCCTCATTAGTTACGTGATCTACCCATCTAATCTTCGGCATTCTTCTGTAGCACCACATTTCAAAAGCTTCTATTCTCTTCTTGTCCAAAGTATTTATCATCCATGTTTCACTTCCATACATGGCTACACTCCATACAAATACTTTCAGAAATGACTTCCTGACACTTAACTCTATACTCGATGTTAACAAATTTCTCTTCTTCAGAAACGCTTTCCTTGCCATTGCCAGTCTACATATTATATCCTCTCTACTTCGACCATCATCAGTTATTTTGCTCCCCAAATAGCAAAATTCCTTTACTACTTTAAGTGTCTCATTTCCTAATCTAATTCCCTCAGCATCACACAACTTAATTCGACTACATTCCATTATCCTCGTTTTGCTTTTGTTGATGTTCATCTTATACCCTCCTTTCAAGACACTATCCATTCCTTTCAACTGCTCTTCCAAGTCCTTTGCTGTCTCTGACAGAATTACACTGTCATCGGTGAACCTCAAAGTTTTTATTACTTCTCGATGGATTTTAATACCTACTCCGAATTTTTCTTTTGTTTCCTTCACTGCTTGCTCAATATACAGATCATCGGGGAGAGACTACAACCCTGTCTCTCTCCCTTCCCAACCACTGCTTCCCTTTCATGCCCCTCCACTCTTATAACTGCCATCTGGTTTCTGTACAAATTGTAAATAGCCTTTTGCTCCCTGTATTTTACCCCTGCCACCTTCAGAATTTGAAAGAGAGTATTCCAGTCAACATTGTCAAAAGCTTTCTCTAAGTCTACAAATGCTAGAAACATAGGTTTGCCTTTCCTTAATCTGGCTTCTAAGATAAGTCGTAGGGTCAGTATTGCCTCACGTGTCCCAACATTTCTGTGGAATCCAAACTGATCTTCCCCGAGGTCGGCTTCTACTAGTTTTTCCATTCGTCTGTAAAGAATCTGCGTTAGTATTTTGCAGCCGTGACTTATTAAACTGATAGTTCGGTAATTTTCACATTTGTCAACACCTGCTTTCTTTGGGATTGGAATTATTATGTTCTTCTTGAAGTCTGAGGGTATATCGCCTGTTTCATACATCTTGCTCACCAGATGGTAGAGTTTTGTCAGGAACGGCTCTCCCAAGCCTGTCAGTAGTTCTAATGGAATGTAGTCTACTCCCGGGGCCTTGTTTCGACTCAGGTCTGTCAGTGCTCTGTCAAACTCTTCACGCAGTGTTATATCTCCCATTTCATCTTCATCTACATCCTCTTCCATTTCCATAATATTGTCCTCAAGTACATCGCCCTTGTATAGACCCTCTATATACTCCTTCCACGTTTCTGCTTTCCCTTCTTTGCTTAGAACTGGGTTTCCATCTGAGCTTTTGATATTCATACAAGTGGTTCTCTTTTCTCTGAAGGTCTCTTTAATTTTCCAGTAGGCTGTATCTATCTTACCCTTAGTGAGATAAGCCTCTACATCCTTACATTTGTCCTCTAACCATGCCTGCTTAGCCAATTTGCACTTCCCATCGATCTCATTTTTGAGACGTTTGTTTTCCTTTTTGCCTGCTTCATTTACTGCATTTTTATATTTTCTCCTTTCATCAATTAAATTCAGTATTTCTTCTGTCACTCAAGGTCTTCTACTAGCCCTCGTCTTTTTACCTTCTTGATCCTCTGCTGCCTTCACTACTTCATCCCTCAAAGCTACCCATTCTTCTTCTACTGTATTTCTTTCCCCCATTCCTGTCAATTGTTCCTTATGCTCTCCCTGAAACTCTGTACAACCTCTGGTTTAGTCAGTTTATCCAGGTCCCATCTCCTTACATTCCCACTTTTTTGCAGTTTCTTCAGTTTTAATCTACAGGTCATAACCAATAGATTGTGGTAAGATACAGAATCAACATCTGCCCCTGGAAATGTCTTACAATTTAAAACCTGATTCCTAAATCTCTGTCTTACCATTATATAAGCTATCTGAAACCTGTCAGTATCTCCAGGCTTCTTCCATGTATACAACCTTCTTTCATGATTCTTGAACCAAGTGTTAGCTATGATTAAGTTGTGCTCTGTGCAAAATTCTACAGGGCGGCTTCCTCTTTCATTTCTTACCCCCAATCCATATTCACCTACTATGTTTCCTTCTCTCCCTTTTCCTACTGCCCATGACTATTAAATTTTCGTCTCCCTTCACTATCTGAATAATTTCTTTTCTTTCATCACACATTTCTTCAATTTCTTCGACATCTGCATAGCTACTTGGCATATAAACTTGTACTACTGTAGTAGGCGTGGGCTTCATATCTATCTTGGCCACAATAATGCGTCCACTATGCTGTTTGTCGTAGCTTACCCACATTCCTATTTTCCTATTCATTATTAAACCTACTCCTGCATTACCCCTATTTGATTTTGTATTTAAAACCCTGTAGTCACCTGACCAGAAGTCTTGTTCCTCCTTCCACCAAACTTCACTAATTCCCACTATATCTAACTTTAACCTATCTATTTCCCTTTTTAAATATTCTAACCTACCTGCCCGATTAAGGGATCTGACATTCCACGCTCCGATCCGTAGAACGCCAGTTTTCTTTCTCCTGATAATGACATCCTCTTTAGTAGTCCCCACCCGGAGATCTGAATGTGGGACTATTTTACCCCCAGAATATTTTACCCAAGAGGACGCCATCATCATTTAACCATACAGTAAAGCTGCATGCCCTCGGGAAAAAATTACGGCCGTAGTTTCCCCTTGCTTTCAGCCGTTCGCAGTACCAGCACAGCAAAGCCGTTTTGGTTAGTGTTACATGGCCAGATCAGTCAATCATCCAGACTGTTGGCCTTGCAACTACTGAAAAGGCTGCTGCCCCTCTTCAGGAACCACGCATTTGTCTGGCCTCTCAACAGATAGCCCTCCGTTGTGTTTGCACCTACGGTACGGCTATCTGTATCACTGAGGCACGCAAGCCTCCCCACCAACGGCAAGGTCCATGGTTCATGGGTGTTATATACATCATACAATTTAAGTGTGTCACCCTGATGGCTAACAAAAAGTGTACAGTGATATAACTACTTTTGCCCGGTACATGCTCTTACTGATTCTGAGTTTGTTGTACCACACAGAGCCAATGATGTATGGATGGTGGTCTGTTACTTTTAATTTAGTTCTTTGTCTGTAATAACTATGCTTGCTTCTTGTGTTGTGGTTATGTACACCATAACATTTGTGTGTGTGTCACCCTGATAACACATAAAAAATGTTATAAGTCTGTATACAAGGTGCCTGTCCTAAGAGTTGTTGCTGTAACTCCGGCTCCAGGTATTGCTCTCACATATCAAGGTAGATGTTACCTGTCTTTCTTGCAAAAATGAAGGGTCTATAAACTGTAATCTTTGTGAATGCAAGCCACACATTCACTTTTGGTGTATCTAATTGGCATTCAGTGGCAGCCTGTGGTGGCTCCTTACTCAATATGTGGCAGTCATGTTTGTTAGCTTTTCCACAGACGTGGAATGTGGCCTCATCATCAAGCAAAATGTGAGCCATGAGGTGTTCATTGCTTGTAACTCCTATCAAATCATTGCACGCTGCTTGGTGAGGTGCATAATCTTCATGGTTTAATTTGTGAGCCACCTGAATGTTTATGACTGTTTCTTTAGCGCTAAATGTACAACTTTAAGTATTGTTGACTTTGGCACACCTAATTCATTGCTTTATCATCTAGCTGATGGTTTCAAGCTTCTTTCAATTTCATCTCTGATTCACTGAATAGTCTCTTGTGGTAGAAGAGTTTTCCAAGATCATGATTTATCAGTTCTTTGTAATGTATTGTGAAGTAACTAAGTTCTGCTGATATTACCACTGGCTTGTGAAATTTGTGAGTGATCTCTCATTACACCTCTAGAAAAAAACAAATTGTGCCATCACATACTAACAACAGTCACAAATTCTGGTGTCAGAAGTATTATTGTTGATTATTCTGAAAAGGAAAAAGTAACAGGCCTACATTATCACAGAAATTGATTGTAACTATGCATTATATAAATGCATTTATTATTTTTTAGAAATGGATCAAGGCTTTGTGATCACCCTGTATTTTCAGAGAAAATGGTTATGCACATCCCGTTTACAATGTTTACAATGGTCAGGCAATTTTTCGGTGAAAATTGTTGCATACTGTGTTGATAACAGGATTTTCAGCCTTGAGTAGAAATCAGATGATTTGTAGGAGTGACCAGTGAGGTGTATTTTTAATTTTCTTCTGAGCTGTGAATAATTTTTGAACATGCATACTGAAAGGAAGCTAATGATCCTTTTTATGAAGTATATGGTATTCTCACAATAAAAATTGTGGGCTCAAAAAATAGGAACACCATCTGCTGTATGAAGAGAGAAACTATAAATTTCCTGATGGAAGATTTGAGATGTTTTATGTCTTTCCACAATATGATGTATTGTTTATTTCAGATCAAAGCATCTGCTTACCATTTTCAGTGACTGTTATTTCCAGAACAACTCCAAGCTGATGTAAGGTAAAAATGTAGAAAACCTAAAAATTTAAAGTGCAACTGAAGACGGCTTATGAGCCACTCCTTACATGAATGATATCACTGCTGTTGAAGATTCCTGTTGATTCATGACACTGTTGTAAACAGGCCCGTGCTCTGATTCCACATAAAGAACTGTTTTTCTATGGTAAATCTCATTGAAATCAGTTATACAATGGAAACTCCAGGTTGAAACATCAACAATAAAAGGAAAATGATAGATTGCTACTTATTGGAAAGATGACACACTGAGTTCCATACAGGCACAATGAAAAGACTGTTACATGTTTAGCTTTCAGCCAAAGCTGTCTTCAGAAAAGGAAGCACACACATATTCATTCACACAAGAAAGCACACCTCACACACACATATAACCACTCAGTCTGAGCTGCTGGAGATGGCTGTCTTGTATGTGTGAGCTGTACTTGCTTGTGTGAATGAATTTTTGTGTGTGTTTCCTTTTCTGAAGAAGACTTTGGTGGAAAGCTAAATGTGTGACAGCCTCTTTGTTGTGCCTGACTGCAGCTCAATGTGTCATCAGTACAGTGAGTAGCAATCTATCCTTTTCCTTTTATTGTGATCAATTACGTATATTAAGCTTGCACTAGGAGATGAACAATAAACATTTAATACAAGTGTCCAACCAGCAGCTTAATTTTTTTCAGAGTACTGATAATTTGAATTTAACTTGAGTAAGCAAACATAGTTTCTATTAGCGTATAAGTCAATTATTAATGCAATTCCTAGCTGCCACTTCACTTACTTCATAACTCTGAAGAGTTTTTACAATGATGGGATCCACAGATGAGTGAATGAATATTAAATTTCTGAGAAACAAATGTTGACTATATAATTTCATAATCAGAATTGTGATGAATTTGAGAGCCACAATTACTATTACGTAATATGCCACACTAATGAAAACCACATGTCAAAATGAGAAAAATCATCTTATGGCTTCATTCAATGCAATTATCAGTTACATGTGTATATGAAATTTCTGATCTTTCCTTGTCCAGCCAGTCTTACCTACTTTATCCGTTTGTCTGCAGTCCACTGTGATAAAACTATATACATGGAGTCTTAAGTGAACACATTTTCCAGATCATAGCTTCTAGATTAGGGCTTGCTATTTTCTGTGATGAAAATAAAGAATTGTATCAGAATGTGCACAGCACAAATGACAAAAAAAGAAAAGAAAATTAATTTTAAGAAATTAAAATCATACTTCAGGAGTATTTGGTTTAACATACTGGTACAAAAAGTACAGTAAGCAATACTGAATGGTAGATTCTTATTGTGCTACACTAAGAACTTAAAATATACAGCTTTTGTGTTGTCATTCATGCCCTCAGCCTTCTCATCTCTCCTTGCTCCCTCCTACTCTTATCTTTGTATCTGCACCCACAAACATTTCACTTATGATGAATGGTTACTCTGAAATTTTACAGTAAAAGCCCCCATATACAGGCTGTCTGGTCTGCTGATCCATTTGCCAAGTGGGTCGGCCGTGACCAACTCACCTGTACATGGGCAATGGGGTCGATCTTGATGTCAGATCCATGGTTTGGGTGTGTCAGATCCATAGGCTACCACTACCTGCTTACCCTGACTGCTACCAGCCAGCCCATACACTGTCAGTACAGACTGGCAGGGTCCAGCAAGTTCTCTCTGGTATTCACACATAATCAGATGGGTCATGGTTATGGTTGGCAAGTGGCTCACCCAACCAGTCAAGCTATGTAAGGGTGTGTTAAGTTTATTCCACTCATTAATTTAAACAACATTTACAGTTACTGTTGACCTCATAATCTGAAAAACATCCTACATATTGAACAAAAAATACTTTAATTAAACTAAAATTCCTGAAAATTACATATTATAGAAAGAATGACCCAAATGAATCATTAATAAATGAGTAAGGCTGAAGAAATATGGGAACCACATAAGGCTAGTAGCATCTGTCTTTTGTGATCAGGCACGTCTGTACCACACCAAGCTCAGTCAAGGAAGAGCCACGAAACAAAATGCAAACATGAAAGCAAATACCAAGTATCTCTCTTTGATGTCAAAGGCTGTTATATCAATATGTGAGAAAGCTCAAATGAGGCAAAATCATTGGCCTCAAGGACAGTGATTTATTCACCAGTGACATGTTGACTTGTGAAGTTAATCACTAGTTGGAAAGAGAGGGAAATAGGATTGTAGCTTATCCCCAGTGGTATGGAATCCATAGAGCAAGCTATATGGGAAACAATGAAGAAATTTGGAAAGGGTATTAAACTTTTTGAAGAAGAGGTAAATTCTTTGAAATTTGCCAGTGAAATTGTAATTTTGTTATAGGAGGCAACAGACTTAGAAATGCATTTGAATGAAATGAATTCTTTTGAGTTTATAGGATGAATTGATATTCATCCTTAAACTCTTGCTAAGACAGCATTCACTTCATTCAGCAGCACAAACATAAAATATGGGTAATGAAATGTAATCAAATTAAATCAGGTGTTACTGAGGCAATTAAATTAGGAAATGAGGCAATAAAAACAGTAGATTAAATTTGATATTTGTGCCATAAAATGACTGTTGATGGCCAAAGTAGAGAGTAAATAAAATGTTGACTGGCAGTATCATAAAGACATTTCATAGAAAGAGAAATTTGCTAACATAAAATATAAATTTAAGGTTGTGAAGTCTTCTTTCTGAAGGCATTTCTCTGGAGAGTTACCTTGCATGGAAGTGAAATATGGATAATGTATAGTTCAGACAAGAAGAGAAGAAAGCTTTTTGACTGTGGTACTATAGAAGAATACTGAAACTTAGATAGATAGGGCAAATAACTAATGAAGATATACTGAATCAAAGTGGTGAAAAATGTATGGTACAGCTTCGATAAAGGAAGAATTTGATTGACTGGACACATCCTGAGGCACCAGGGAATCATCAATTTTATAATGGTGGTAATAATGGAAGATGGAGATGAACGCTTGAATGCAGAAAACAGCTTCAAATGGATGTAGGTTGTAGTAGTTATTTAGAAATAAAGATGCTTCATACTGAAGACCACAACAACTGCAACATTGGGCATGCTGCTATGACAGTGACACATGTGTGGGACCAGTGGCTAGAAATGTGTGATTTACAGCAGGAAATGTCATAATTACCTTCTTGTTGACATGAGCGTAATATATAAAGACTAATATTTTTACTTCATTTAAACTCTCTCACAAACTGAGAAAAACATCCTATGACACTCAGGGGAGATATTTGCACTTTATTTCACATTTCCATTGTGTATGATGATTCTATCTTGACTGAACTTGCTGCAACAGTGATCTTATATTCATCCATAATGCTAGCACATTGATGTAGCTCTGCAAGGTTGTGGATGTGCCTTCATCAACACCATCATCATCTACGTGTCTTGTATGCTTACATTGACTTTTGTTTTTCAGAAGCCACAAAGAGCTTGGATCACAATAGACATGTGGAAATTGTCACCTGTGCCGAGTGGAACAATGTAGAGTTCCACTTCAGGTTGTTCTACAGTGATGGCTAAATATTTATTAGTGCTGCACGGGATAGCCATGCAGTCTAAGGCACCTTGCCACGGTATGCACAGCCCCCCCTGCTGGAGGTTCGAGTCCTCGCTTAGCATGCATAGGTGTGTGTGTGTGTTGTCCTTAGCATAAGTTAGTTTAAGTTAGATTAAGTAGTGTGTAAGCCTAGAGACCAATGTCCTCAGCAGTTTGGTACCACAGAACTAATCAGAAATTCCCAAATTTTAATTAGAAAGTACTCTGATGAGCACAAACTTGAAGCATGCTGTGGTGAATTGTATAATGGACAAATTGTTAGTGTAATTGTTAGGAATACCACTGGATACAATATGCAGTCTTGACTCTCTGGTACTGAGGTAAATTTAAACAGTTATCACAAATCACTGAGCTTTTAGATCCCCATCCTTCAAGTAGTGGCATTTTATATATTCTCACCAGCACAATACCCAGCTACAAAAGTAAGTACCTCAGCTACCCTGGCCACAGTTTTTTTATTTGTTGAGATGCCAGATTCATAGGATACCTCTTAATGAAGTGTCAGCACCTTTTTGCCCAGTGCAGAGTACAGCAACTCGACATGGCATGGACTCAACAAGTCTTGGAAGCCCCCTGCAGAAAGAATGAACCATGCTGCCTCCATAGCTGTCCATAATTGTGAAAGTGTTACAATGCAGGATTTTGTGTATGAACTGACCTCTTGAATATGCCCCAAAAATGTTCAATGAGATTCATATTGGGTGATCTGGGTGGCCAAGTCATTCACTCAAATCGTCCAGTCTGCAGCTCGTGGTCTCGCGGTCGCGTTCTTGCTTCCCGAGCATGGAATCCTGGGTTCGATTCCCAGCGGGGTCAGGGATTTTCACATGCCTCAGGATGGCTGGGTGTTTGTGTTGTCCCCATCATTTCATCCTCATTCATGCAAGTGGCAAGATTGAACTGAGAAAAGATTGGGAATTTGTACAGGTGCTGATAACTGCACAGTTGAGCACCCCACAATCCAAACATCATCATCATCATCAAATCATCCAGAATGTTCTTCAAACCAGATGTGAACAATTTTGGCCTGGTGACATGTTGCATTGTCATCCACAAAAATTCTATCATTGTTTGGGAACACGAAGTCCATGAATGGCTACAGATGGTCCCCACATAGCTGTACATAACAATTTCCAGTTAATGATCAATTCAGGTGGACCAGCTCTTACCAACTGAAATTGGGACTCACCTGACCAGGCCACTGTTTTCTCGTCTCCTATGGTCCAATTAATGTGGCCATGAGCCCAGGAGAGGCATTGCAGGTGATGTTATGCTGTTAGCAAAAAAATGGTTCAAATGGCTCTGAGCACTATGGGACTTAACTGCTGAGGTCATCAGTCCCCTAGAACTTAGAACTACTTAAACCTAACTAACCTAAGGACATCACACACATCCATGCGCGAGGCAGGATTCGAACCTGCGACCGTAGCGGTCACGCGGCTCCAGACTGTAGCGCCTAGAACCGCTCGGCCACCCCGGGCGGCTGCTGTTAGCAAAGGCATTCATGTTGGTCATCTGCTGCCATAGCTCATTAACGCCAAATTTTGCAGCACTGTACTAATAGATATGTTCATTGTATATCCCACATTGATTTATGCAGTTATTTCACTGCATTTGGTTGTTTGGTGAAGGCTGTCGGCCACTGTATTGTGTATGGTGAGAGGTACTGCTGGAAATTTGGTATTCTCAGCACACTCTCGACACCTTGGATCTCGAAATACTGAATTCCTTAATGATACCTGAAACTGAATGTTCTACATGTCTAGCTCCAACTACCATTCCATGTTCAAGGTTTGTTAATTCCTGTTGTGCAGCTGTAATCATGTTGGACACTTTTCCACATGAATCAAGAGAGTATGAATGACACCTCTACCAGTGCACTTCCCTATGTATGTCATAATACCACCATTTGTACATATGCATATCACTATCCCATGACTTGTCATCTTAGTGTTGCATGCATTTACAGTCTCAGGCCAAGGGAGAGGCTTCTTGTAGTGAGCAGAAGACAATATAGGGTCTGGATGCAATTGAGCAGAGTGACGAGTTGGTGGGACCAAGTGACAGCCCCATTGAAAAAAGTAGTTTATTAATCTGCATTTTGACATTGTCAGTATGAGGAAGACACACCCCACATTGATGTGGCAGGATAGCAACTGTCAGTGAACATCTGGCTTCCAACCCAGTGGGTCGGAACTCATGTAGGAACCCTGCATTGCTGACATCAGACTGGGCAGTGTCTGGTGGTCCATCAGAACGTCAAAGCCCAGATGTCAGTGGTCCATTGCTTCTTCTCTCTGTGTGTGCCCTGTGGTGTTGAACGCCAGTGCTCACATGACCATTGTTCGCTGAATTTGTTCGCGGCGGACGTCCGATGACACCCTTTCAGGTTCTTCGTTGATCCGTTTACTCAGTTCTTTTATTACAGATGGTAGCTACCCCTCTGACCGAGCATCCTGAGCTACCGTGGCGGCTGAGCTACCCAAGCACGACTCACACCCCGTCCTCACAGCTTTACTTCGGCCCCTATCTCGTCTCCTACCTTCCATACTTTACAGAAGCTCTCCTGCGAACCTTGTAGAACTAGCGCTCCTGAAAGAAAGGATATTGCAGTCCCGAGTTCGAGTCTCGGTCCGGCACACAGTTGTAATCTGCCAGGAAGTTCCATATCAGCGCACACTCCACTGCAGAGCGAAAATCTCATTCTGGAAATATCCCCCCAGGCTGTGGCTAAGCCATGTCTCCGCAATATCCTTTCTTTCAGGAGTGCTAGTTCTGCAAGGTTCGCAGGAGAGCTTCTGTAAAGTTTGGAAGGTAGGAGACGAGATACTGGCAGAAGTAAAGCTGTGAGGACGGGGCTTGAGTCGTGCTTGGGTAGCTCAGTTGGTAGAGCACTTGCCCCAGAAGGGCAAAGGTCCCGAGTTCGAGTCTCGGTCCGGCACACAGTTTTAATCTGCCAGAATGTTTCATCTCTTCCCTCAGTTTCGCTGGTATGACCGCTCGTGGCCCCAATCTTGTCTTCTTACTTAAAAGCCCATCACACACGCTGAACTGGTGCTACTTACTGTATTGCTTACATTCTCTGTCAGCGCTCTGCACTGCTTGCCACTCACTAAGGTCGTAACCTAGTGTTTATATCACTGTTAGCTTCCTGCTTAGCCCCTGATTTTTTGTGATTCTTCCCAAGTTTGTGGATTATTTAGTACTCAATTTCCCTAACGCCAGTTTCGGCTGTTTACTGGATGGGTCCTTCACACCCAATAACCACATCAAAGCAACATGATCGGTCACTACTTTAAGCTTTCCCCGTTAAAGATAACACCAGGAGTGTGTTACTCCGTAAACCCGGCTTAGCATTTCCCTTTCCGTAGTAGAATAGTTTATCTCAGCTCTATTCAGTTGTCTCAACCCAAGAGAAATGAGGTATTCTTCTCCATTGACTTTCTGGCTGAAAACATACCTGAGAGCATCGTTCAATGCATCACGTAATAATGTAAATTGATGAACACCAATACTGGGCTCGACATTGATACTCCCTTAACTGGTCAAATGTTTTCTGCTCCTTCTCAGCACCTGTGCAAGCAGTCATGCTATATCTGTGGATCCTCTCACGAAATTTCAACAATAATTAGTGAGGCCCAGGAAATAATGTAACTCTTTGCAGGTCTCTTTTACTGTAAAATTCCATACTGCCTGTATCAATTTCGGTTCTATCCTCATGCCATCCTTACTAATTACATGACCCAAGTAGTTCACTTCTCCCAAAGCAAAATGACACTTTTCAGTATGTCAAATGCGCAGCCCACAATCTCCTGAATACTTCTCTCTGTCGCTATGTTCTTGCATTTCTCTTCAAAATGGCTCTGAGCACTATGCGACTTAACTTCTGAGGTCATCAGTCGCCTAGAACTTAGAACAAATTAAACCTAACTAACCTAAGGACATCACACACATCCATGCCCGAGGCAGGATTCGAACCTGCGACCGTAGCGGTCGCTCGGTTCCAGACTGTAGCGCCTAGAACCGCACAGCCACTCCGGCCGGCTTCTCTTCAAAAAAACAATTATTTGTCCAAATGTACTAAACACTGATGAGGCTTTAATCCCTTCAACATTCCACCTAACAAACGGTGAATTGTTTATGGTGCATTTTTCAAACCAAACGGCGTTCTTCTACACTGAAAATGTCCCCAAGGTAGCGAAAATGCAGTCTTTGATCTGCCCTCTTGAATCATTTCCAACTGATGGTACCTAATCCTCAAATCCATCGTAGAGAAATTCAGGCCACGATTATCAATTGCTTCCATGATGTTTGGAATGGTGTAAGTATCATCTTACTGTTCAAATGGCTGTAGTCACAGCATAATTGATATTTCCGTCATCCGTCCTTAGACATTTTCAGGATGATTACAATTTGTTTCCTCCCCCCCCCCCCCCCTCCACCCAATGGGCTACTACTCTCTTCTATTATGCTGTCTATTATGCCGCCCGCTGTCCACTGGCAATGACGTCAGCTCTCCTGAGACCATTTGCAGAGCCTGGTGGTGACTGGGCAGACTTGTGGGCCTTTCCCACTTTATTAATTTTCAATTACACATTTCGTTTTGTCATTGTGAGACAGAAATGCCCCACTCTGGCATAGTAGGCTGATGACTGTCAGCTGACGACTGGCTACTGCCTCAGTGAGATGGATCTCATGTAGGCGCCGCACTTTGCTGACGTCAGGTTGGGCAGCAGCCAATGGTCTGCCAGTAGTCAAGGCGCTGACGTCTGCGGAACGTAACTTCTTGCTGCGTCTGCCCTCTGCTGCTGAATGTTTGTTCCCAAGCGACTCAGGCGCAGCTCGCATCATCTGTGGTGGTAAGGGGAGACTACAGTGCATGTGACATGATCCATTGGTCCTGGAAGGAGTCTGGTGGCAGCAGGTGCAGACGGCATGTCTGCTGCTCTTACACACTAAATTTCACTGGGTGGATTTAGTACGAGAGGTGACTATCCCAACCTAGTCTCGAACCTATGGCTGCACCTGGTGGAGCTCAGTCAACTTGCTGTCTAGCGTATGCCGGGTGCTGTTGTAGTCCTTCTGGCTACAGATGAATCTGTCTCGTAACTTACATTTAATTATACTGCTCCAGGGCGCATGTGTTGCACTATTATCTGGCACCTGGTCATGTAACTCATAATGTGGTTCTTGCCCTTGTGTGGTGACAGAGTCCTGGACAGGACACTAATATCGCTGCACAATGCAGGTTTTGCAGAGCACAGCTAACCCCTCTTGCAATCCTTTTTCATACTCGTTGCTATAACCTACATGTCACCACACTGTACTTACTGGTCAGCATAGCCAACGAAATGCTCCAATCTGTGTGTGGACGAGTTGATAGGAAGTGTAGCATTAAGACAGGTGCATGTCTGTTGCCAGTCCCGGCGTTTCTTAGCCACGAGCAAGTTCCTGATGTGTCATTGTAATTGCCGGTGGCGTCGTAGTGTGTCCGGGTCATATGTGTGGAGGAAGGCACGGTAGAGACGGCGGGATTCACGGAGAAGGAGGACAGCCTGTGGGGGTAAAGTGGGACGGCGGGGTTGGATGGCGACGGAAGGGATGTGGGCCTCCATGGCCTGAGACAAGGTCTGCTGGAGAAAGGAGGCGGCATGGGTAATATCATCAGGGTGGTGGTAGGTGAGGGGGTGGCTATCGACCTGGGTAGAGAGGGTATCCCCATAGGCATTCCAGTCAGCATGGGAATAATCATGGCCGTATTTCAGGAGAGGGTCAGTATGAGGGCCAGGACGGGGGCGACGACTGTCTGAAATGGTGAGGAGGACAGGGAGATGGTCTCTACCAATGGGGTCCAGGACATCCACCGCTATGCGGCCAAGGAGGTGAGGGGAGGAGAGGATGACATCGGGAGTAGAGTTGGGTTCAGGGCGGGTGTGCTGGGGAATGGGGACAAGGTAGCCTTGGAGGGAGGAGAGGAACCAATGCCACCGCCGTAACTGGGCGGCTGAACGACTATGGATGTTAAGTTTGGTGGTGATCACATAGGAAGAGAAGGTACGGTCAATGTGGGAGAGGAAGTAAAAAGGAATAGGGGCGTTAGGGCGGACATAGATGGTGGCGCAGGAGATGGTAAGACCAGGAAAGAAGAGACTAAGGATCAGGTGTTCTGTGGGGTCGGGAAGGAGAGGTTGGAACTGAACAGGGATCTGGCGGTGGTGGCCAATGGCTACTCTGCCACGCACTATTGGGAGGCGATTATCAGAGTGGTGAAGGAGGTAGGGCGAGGTGTGTACAGTGTGTTGGGGCTGGAGAAAGGTTTCATTGAGGAGGAAGGCATCCATGTGGTGGGTTGTGAGGGTGTGCAGGAAGAGGTTCTTGTTGGTGGGAAGGGAACGGATGTTACTGAACAAGATACGATGCTGTCGCGCCATGACAGGTAATTAAACGAGGGTGTTGAGACGGGAGAAGATGAAATGGGCGTGATTATGGGAGTAGGTGGCATACATATTGAGGTGAAAGATGGAACGGGCGGTGAGGGATATCTGCTGGAGGGTGTGGGGGCGCTGGAAAGGGTGGACATTTTGGAGGACGATAGTGAGGAACCTGATGATGTCCTCAGCGGTGGGGGGGAGGACGAAGGGCATTGCCAGGAGGGGTGGGGGCGTCCAGAGGGTGGATAGGGATGGTGAGTTCAGGAGTGGTGGGAGGGGCTCAGGCCTTACATTTCTGGGAGTAGGTGGGATGTGGGAGATTACAGGTATTGCAGGAGGGAGAGGACTGTAGGTTGGGGCACTGCTGGAGGAAATGCGCCTGTTTACAGTGCGGGCACACAGGAGCCTCGCAGCACTCAGATGTAGTATGTGCATTGTAGCGCAGGCACCTCTGGTAGCGGAGGGATTGAGGAGGGGAACAGGAGGGGTCGACCTTGTAGCGTTGGTGGAATAAGAGGACACCCTCCTTCAGCAGACGGTCAATGGAAGGGGCATGCTCTGAGAACACCTACATAAGGCCGGTGGGGCCAGCTGGGTTAAAGATGCGGTGGACTGCACATATTTCCAGTGAGGGGTGTGCCTTGAGGTCCGCCAACACCTCCTCCTCCATGATCGTCGGACTAAGCCGAGTGATCCCGGCGGTGAGGGTCAGTGGGCGACGCGGGGGTTGGGGTTGGTGGGAGGGGGATGGGTAAGGAGCAGGGGTGAGGGAGGCATTGGGGCCAAACCAGGTAATGGGGATGCGGGATAGGATGTATGTGTGGAGGGTGGGGCTGGGAGAGGAGATGAGAACAGAGTCCCTTTGGGGAGTAAGGAGGGAGATGGGGGCTCTGAGAAAGTGTTGGGGGAGGAGGAGCGAGAGGTTCCGGGCCTCAAGGAGAGAAGGATCTGCATGAGAGAGGAGGTATTTGTAGGAGGGGGAGGAGGAAGAGGAGGAGGGAGCAGGGCCAGGTGGGGAGACATCCATGGCATCTTGAGGGGGGGGGGAAGGAGGATGGGGCAAGCCTTTTTGGAAGCAGAGGCGGCAGGGGTGCCACTTGGGTGTTTGACAGCGACAGAAGGGTGAGAGGAGGCATGTGGGACAGGAGCAACAGGGAGGTGGCGGGAAGTGGCAGGTCCCGGTGTGGACGCTGGAGCCGGCACCAAAGATGGGGATGGCGACGGTGAAGGCAACGGCGATGATGTAGATGATGGCGATGGTGAAGGCGAGTACGAGAGCGGGGCATGGGCCATGGTCTTCCGGGCCACCACCCTAGTGGGAACTGCAGTAACAGGCTGAGGGAGGGGAGGGAAAGGATCAGAGGTGGAGGTGCAGGAGGTAGAAGTTGGAGAGGGGGCAACAAAGAGCGAGGGCGAAGGGAGAGTGAGAAGTGGAGGGATGGAATGAGGGGGGGGGGGGGGCGACTGGGCACACCATGTAATGGTAGTGGTGGTGGCGGAGGGAGAATTATATATTATTGCGGTGGTGATGGTAGTGGTAGTGGTGTTGGGGGTTGACATGACGACAAGGAGGAACAGAGACAGGACAGGACAGGACGAAAAGTACAGAAGAAAACAGGGCACGGACGAAGACGGACGAAGCCTGGTGGAACGCCAACTGGGGCCAAAGCCCCACTCCGCTGGCGCTGGCGGGAAGCGACTGCAGGCAGGAATGCTGGCAGGTAGGAACGCTGCAGCTGCTGCTGCCGCGGACTGGACCGCCGCTGCTGCTGCTGCTGGCTGGACCACTGCTGGGTGGGCTGTTGCTGTTGCTGTTGCTGATGCTGCTGCTGTTGCTGTTGCTGTTGCTGTTGCTGCTGCTGCTGCTGCGCTGCTGCTGCTGCTGGCCGGCTGGCTGGCTGGCTGGCTGGCTGGCTGGCTGGCTGGCTGGACTTGCAAAAGCCCTAACGCTTCGATGAAAGGCGAATGCCACTATCGAAGGGCGGTACTCATTACGAGGTACCGCCGGAGATGGTTCTGCCTTCGACCAGCCGGGCCTATATAGTGAGCTGGAGCCAATAGAAACCTGGCGTAGGAATCCATGCCCGGATATGTCACGGCGACCTCTGCAAGGAAAGGTTCCTATTAATCGACTGGAATCTTCGGCGTGTTTACCTGATGTCTTCGCCTGTTTGGCTGTTGGTTTGTTTCCCTCATAGCGTGGCTGTTGTGCGGTGCTGCCTGCCATTTAGGGGAACCCGATGGCAGACAGTACAGAATCCACACAGGACATGTGGTCTGTAATTGAAAAAGTGTCATGATGATCTTTGCACTGGCAAAAGATTCCGGAATAATCCCTCATTCGGATCTCCGTGAGGAGACTGCCAATGGGGAGGTGACCATGAGAAAAAGACTGAACGAAAGGATAGCGTCCTACAACTCGGGGGGTGGAATGTCAGAAGCTTGAGCGTGATAGGTGAGCAAGAAAATCTGAAAACGGAAATGCAAAGGCTCGATCTAGATGTAGTAGGGGCGAATCACAGCGGAAAATCGCATAACGGTAGTAGGATTCTTTATGAATAGGAAGGTAGAGCAGAGAGTGTGTTACTGTGAACAGTTCAGTGATTGGGTTATTCTTATCAGAATCGACAGCAAACCAGCACCGAGAGCAATAGTTCAGGTATACATGCCGACATGCAAGTTGAGGATGAAGAAATAGAGAGAGCATGTGAGGATACTGAAAGGACGTAATAGGAGATGAAAATCTATTAGTCATGGGGGACTGGAATGCAGCCATAGGTGAAGGAATAGAAGAAAAGGTTACAGAAGAATTATGTGCTTGGGACAATGAATGGGAGAAGAGAAAGACTAGTTGAGCTCTGTAATAAAATTTAGCTAGAACTAGCGAATACTCTGTTTAAGAATCACAAGAAGAGGAGGTATACTTCAAAAAGGCAATGTGACACGGGAAGATTTCAGTTAGATTACATCATGGTCAGACAGAGATTCCGAAATCAGATATTGGATTGTAAAGCGTATCCAGGAGCGTACTGACAAGACACGCTTTCGCTCGTTGTACAGACCACCACTGATGCTCTCACTGCAGCAGTGATGGCCAAAATACAGGACAGTCGGGAGACGAATGCGAGCAAGATCCGTGCTCTAAACAAATCTTTAAAAGAAACTGAAGCTGATCGAGAAATCCTAAGAACTTGAACAATTCAAGAGGCACAATAATCTCAGACTGTTCAGAATTCCTGAGAATAGCAGAAAAAATACTGACGAATTAGTGATCAGTCTCGCCCAAGAGAAGGTGGCACTGAATAACAGAGGCGGAAACCATAGAGGGACGTACAGGACGGCAGAATCTTGAAAACCTAGACCGGTAACAGTGAAGGAAAAGATCTGAAAACTTCAGAGCGAAGAAGAAATTCGCAAAGTTAGATCCGACAATATTCGAGGGCCTCACTTCTGAAAAACTGAAGATTTCGAACAGTGCGATCTTGAGATATCGGGTACAAATGGTTCAAATGGCTCTGAGCACTATGCGACTGAACTTCTGAGGTCATCAGTCGCCTAGAACTTAGAACTAATTAAACCTAACCAACCTAAGGACATCACACACATCCATGCCCGAGGCTGGATTCGAACCTGCGACCGGAGAGGTCGCTCGGTTCCAGACTGTAGCGCCTAGAAGCGCACGGCCACTCCGGCCGGCTTATCGGGTACAAAACGTGTGGGCAAACGATGGCATCGGAAGTAGGAAAAGAGGAGTGTACAACGCAGATGAACTCGAATGTCTGTGCTTTAGGAGCTAAAAACATGTCAACTCTTTCTGCCTTTAGTTTATGGGTTTATTTTTGTGTGTTCTGTGTGTAATACTCCCCTCAAAATAGTTTCCTGTTATTATCATTTGTTTGTTTAGGTTTACTCTTAGTACTAATTATAAATTTTCTGTCCAATTCTCATACTTTCAATACCAATATAGCGCGTTATTTCACTAACATCTAACTATTCTCAGAGGGCTCTGATTCAGACAAGTAATTTACTTTCTTACTTCCATTGTTATTTATCGATTTATTGTCATATTATTGTTATAAACATTAATAACTCACTCTGTTTATCTTGCTTTAAGTACTGTTGCGCACAGATCATTCTAGCTCTGTTTAGATTGTTGATTCTCCTTTCTCCAGTCCGCTGAGCTCGTAGCCCTTACGCCGGCTAGAAGCGCTTTTCGCTTGCTGTGTTACGAGATAAGTGATTTAGCTAGTAATTAACCGGTTTTGCTGTATATTCTATAGTATTTATGTGCATTAGTGTCAGATACAGGTGATCAATTGAAGATTTCAGTTCTTATTTGCGTCTGAATAAGGTAAGTGAAGTTTCCGTTTAGGACAGTTTCGCGTGTACGCAAACGTTTGTTTACTTTCTTAACTGAAGTTATATACGCGTATTATCAATTACGTCAGTGCACAATACTCAGTAGTTACGTTTATTAGTGTCATATTGACTCGATACATTGAAGGTAGCAGTTTTTATACGTTTTATTAGGTCTTTTTCCGCGTGTACGTAAACGTTTGTTTACATTATAAATACGATGGTTAATCAGTGTAAGTTGGTGTACAATACTCAGTGTTCACATTTATTAGTGTCATTTCGACTCGATACGTTGAATGTAGTAGTTTTTATACGTTTTATTAGGAAAAGTGATACTGACAGTGAATTCTAACCTCACTTGTATACGTTTGACTAGCGCAACCTGCGATCGTTAACAGTTAACAACGGTAAAATACGTGGTAAATTAGTGTCACACTGTCCGCCTCCGTAGCGTAGCGGCAGCAGGGGGCCCGGGTACGATTCCTGGCAGGGGACTGGGTGTTGTGTGTGGCGTCACCTAAAAAGGACTTGCAATACAGCGGCCGAACTCCCCCGAATGGGGCCTCCCGGCCAACAATGCCATACGATCATTTCATTTTTTTTAGTGTCACACTACAATATCTGAGTAAATCAGTGTTACAATACAGCTTCTCAGCCCTTCTCACATACGGTTTAGTTAGCAGAAAGTTAAAACTCACCTCACCGTCTGCTTAAAATCCTTAACTTGTTGTGGGCTTTAGTGATCGTGTACTGTAAATCCATCGGTTCCTACAAAGTAGGGTTCGCATTTGTGCTTTACATTCTGAACTCTTATTGTTAGATAAAGGTTTTGTTTTGTACCTGCATATGTCAGTGTACAATACTCAGTATTTATGTTTATTAGTGTCATTTAGACTCGGTACTTTTAAGGTACCAGTTTCTATAGTTTTATTAGGTCATTTTCACGTGTACGTAAGCGCTTGTTTACATTATAAATACGAGGGATAATCAGTACGTGTAGCTTACCGTAGGTTACTCTTTAATTCGTTAGTAATATTCACTACACAGCCCCTAGCAGTTTACTGTAGGTCACTGTCTTATTCTTTAGTATTCACTAGATAGTCCCTAGCAGGAAAAGAAGCTCCACATCTATCTTCTACCATACATTTTTATTGTTTTTCAGCGCTGAGTGTCCTTTCTGCTAATGAGAGTGTAGCTGTTAACCTTGTGTGGCAGTGGGTTTCCTTAAATTTCTTATAGTAAATCAGTTATTAGCTAGATGGATAGGGACTGTGTCTGTTGTGTGCGGATGCAGGAGGAGTTGGCCAAAGTCCAAACGCAGCTGGAAGTTTTGTTGCAAACAGTCAACAAGCTCCAGAGTGCCACCTTGAGGTTCGATGGGTATGGAGTGCCTGCAGGTGCGACTGAGCCGGCCGGCCCACTCTCACCTCAGTGTGGGTGACAGACTGTGTCGAGGTCTCAGGCCTCAAGGCGAGGGCTACATGGGGGATGCAGGCTCCTGCCAAATCCCATGCCCTTTGCTGATAGATTCAGTGTGCTATCTGATCCTGGAGGGGGGGGGGGGGGGAGGAGGTTGAGCCGGATCAGAATGGATGCAGCCAGCTGCAGAGTGTTGCACATGTCGGCACCAACGATTCCAGTCGTCGGGGTTCCGAGGAATCCTTGGATCCTTTCGACAGCTCGCTAAATAGGCGAAGGCGGCCTCCATCTCTCGAGGAGTGAAAGCCAAGCTGACAATCTGCAGCATCGAACCAAGGGTGGACTGGGGTCCTCTGTTTTGGAATCGAGTGGAGAATCTGAATCAGAGGCTAAGTCGACTCTGTGACGAAAATGGTTGTAGATTACTCGACCTACGCAATGGGGTGGAAGGTTGTAGGACGCCCCTCGATGGATCAGGGGTGCACTATACACAGGAAGCAGCTACATGGGTAGAACAGTACTTGTGGCGTGCACATGGTTTCTTTTTAGATAAGGTTACTCCCCACGGGAAACAAACCGTTGGCCTGCAAAATTATCAGTTCATGACACTGATATGGGTGTGCCAACAGTAAAAATTGTTAGTTCACCTAAACAGGTCATTTTAAAGGATTTAAATATGCTACATCTCATGTTAGTAAATTGTCGAAGTGTCTGTAGCAAGATCCCCGAGCTACTTTCCGAAATAAACTATAGCAATGCCAATATTGTATTAGGTACCAAAAGCTGGTTGAAACCAGACATAAATAGCAGTGAAATTTGGACAATGTTTAGGAAGGATAGGACTGATGCTATGGGAGGTGGTGTGTTCATTGCAGTTAAAAGCTGTTTAAACGCAATTGAGATCGATACTGGGTCGGATTGTGAAATAGTCTGGATAAAGCTGTCAATCAGACAAGGACTGACCACCAGCATCCGCAACAAACGTCGGAGAACGTTTCAGAGAAAGTCTTGAGTACATAGGAAATAAATATCCAAATTATCCATTAGTTATAGGTGGAGACTTTAATCTGGCATGCATTGACTGGGAAAATTACACGTTTATCACAGGGGGCGGAAGCAAAGACTCGTGTGAAGTTATTCTAGGAGCGCTCTCAACATACAACCTTGAGCAGTTGGTTAGAAAACCAACTCGAGATGGGAACATATTAGATATCTTGGCGACAAACAGACCTGATCTTTTTGAGGAAGTTAATCTAGAAGAAGGTATTGGCGACAATAATGTCGTTGTAGCTTCTATGTCAGTGGAAGTTGCAAAAAAACCAGAGAAACAAAAAAATGGTTCAAATGGCTCTGAGCACTATGGGACTCAACTGCTGAGGTCATTAGTCCCCTAGAACTTAGAACTAGTTAAACCTAACTAACCTAAGGACATCACAAACATCCATGCCCGAGGCAGGATTCGAACCTGCGACCGTAGCGGTCTTGCGGTTCCAGACTGCAGCGCCTTTAACCGCACGGCCACTTCGGCCGGCCCAGAGAAACAGCGTAGAGTTTTCTTGTTTGGGAAAGTAAATATGTCATTAATGAATATCTTCGTAGTCAGCTCCAGGCATTCACCACGGGACACAAAGATCTTTGATCAGAATTTAAAGGTATTGTCCACCAAGTACTAGAGAAGTATCTGCCGAGCAAAAATATAGGGGAGGGAAAGGATCCACCTTAGTACAACAAACATATTAGGAAGTTTCCAGAATTAGATTTTCACTCTGCAGTGGAGTGTGCGCTGATATGAAACTTCTTGGCCCCGATTTCGAGTCTCGGTCCGGCACACAGTTTTAATCTGCCAGGAAGTTTCATATTAGGAAGTTGCTGAGAAAGCAGAGAATTTTGCACAGTCGTTTTAAACGTAGTCACTGCCCCGCTGACAAACAGAAATTATACGAAATGAAAGCAGCTGTCAAAAGATCAATGAGATATTCTTTTAACGAATTTGAACGCAATATTTTATCTGCTGATTCTAAAAATAACCCCCAAAAATTTTGGTCGCACATAAAACCTATGAACGCTACAAATAATTCAATACCTTCTCTTGCTGACAGTACGGGTAATGTAACGGATGATGAGAAACAGAGACCGAAATTCTAAACCTAGCTTTCTAAAACGCGTTTACGGTAGAGAACTGCAGCACCATTCCCCCTTTCATTTATCGAACAAACGCAAGGATGGCTGACATAGTGTTTAGCGTATCTGGGATTGTAATACTGTTAAGATCCTTAGACGCCAGGAAGGCATCTGGCCCAGACGGTATCCCCGTAAGATTATATGTTGACTATGCTACAAATATTCCACCATTCTTATTCATCATCTATCAGAGATCATTGGAACAGTGGAAAGTTCCACGGGACTGGAAGAAGGCCCAGGTCATAGCAATCTATAAAAATGGGAGAAAATCGGATGCACATAATTACCGGCCAATTTAATTGACATCGATTTGTTGTAGACTCATGGAACTTATTGTGTGTTTAGACATAATGGCCTTTCTAGTCTCTGAGAAGCTCATCTGCAGAAACCAGCACGGTTTTAGGAAACAGCGGTCATGCGAGACACTGCTGGCCCTCTTTGTGCATGATATACAACAGGCTCTAGATACCGGCTCCCAGGTTGATGCCATATTTCTCGATTTTCGAAAGGCGTTCGACTCAGTTCCGCACTGTCGTTTGCTCCAAAAAGTAAGCGCTTACGGTCTATTCGATGACATATGCTGTTGGAAAGAAAGTTTTCTAACAGACAGAGAGCAGTATGTCGTCCTGAATGGGGTGACTTCAACAGAAACAAGCGTAAGTTCAGATGCGCCCCAGGGTAGCGTAATAGGTCCGCTGCTTTTTACGATTTACATAAACGATCTGGTTGATGGTACTGACAGCGGCATTAGACTGTTTGCCGATGATGCTGTAGTCCACAGGAATTCCGAAATTCGATCTTCGCCTGGGATGTAGAGCATATATTATTACCACCAAGTTTCAAATCGCGCATTGATCACCATTCAAAGATAAGGGAAATTAGAGCTCGTACTGAGGCGTTCAGACAGTCGTTTTGCCTTCGCGCGATCGACGAGTGGAACAGAGGGGGGGGGGGGGGGGGGGAATATGACTTTGGCGCGAATTGTGCCTTGCGCCACACACCACGTGGTGGCTAGCGGAGTGTAGATGTAGACCGGTGCAAAAGCCGCTGGCCTTGGCCAATATCTCCTTTCTCCCTGAAGATACCTGCCGCTTTTCCATTCCGGGAACATACAGCCCTACCTCAGAGCGATCTGCTTCTTTCATTCCCCCAAACACATCGGCCGAGAATCCTTCATGTCTAACAGTGGGCGTCGTTGCGAGCTTCGCACCAGAACGCACTAAGCTTCATATTGCATATGCAGATGTCCAGCCTCTCCCAACTCACCTGTACGAAGTCTGTCATGTATTTCAACACATAGACGTCCATGTAATATAAACGTAAGCTTCTGCGGCCATTGTCACAGCCAATAAAATTTTTCTGCGTTTGTGACAGCACTGTCAATAAGTAAAATTACCGACGTTTCGGTCACTGTTGCAAGTAACCTCCTTCAGGGTGTATTTTTCACGCTCTCATAGATATACAGATTGGTCGGAAATTCCCGTTACAAACTTCTAGGACATGTAGAGGGTAGTGAGTACATAACATTTTGAATAGGAACCCATGTCCGGAAACGTATCGTTTCCGTTCTACGACAGTTTCAATGCAGATGATTATCTCATCCACACCAACGCGAGGAATGTACTTAGGCGTGACCCAGTACAATTGTTGCAATCCATTTGAAAATAATACTGACTCGTTCCGTTATTACTTACGCATTTGCAATACAACTTACACCCTATGGTTTACATCAGTCGACAACAACAAGAACCCAGCATCTACGGCACCAGCCGCAACGTACCGATGCATCATAGCAGCGGATCGATGTGGCGACCACCAACGTTGTTACACACATTGTTCCTCCAAAGCATATTCTGGTACACTTTCTCCATCCCACCTGGTGTCAATTCAGTGTCTTGTGCAGCGGGCAGAACTCGTGCCAGCAGATCTTCCTCTGTCTCTACAGGTGTCTCATAAATTAGGCTCTTCATACGACGCCACAAGAAATAGTCCATAGGGGTTAAATCAGGTGACAGTGGCGGCCACGCGGTTGGACCATCCACGGCCTATCCATCTTTCACCATACCGTCTGTTGAGATGTCTCCGGACAGCCAGTGAAAAGTGAGGTCGTGCTCCATCATGCTGAAACCACATTTCCTGACGGATATTCAATGGTGGGACCCGTGAGCTTGGATGGAAGGAGGTATGATCCAATCACATGACCGTCCAGAATACCTGCCCACGCGTTAATTCCAACTTGTCTTGAAATCACTGAACATGCGTGGCATGAGGATTTTCATCCGCCCAGACATGGCTATTTCGAGCATTCAGAACACAATCCACTGTAAACCTTCATCTGTGAAGAGAACTCGACGTGGAAACAGGGGCGCGTCGATGCAAAGGTGCAGGACCCATGTGCAGAAGGCGACGCGTTGTGGAAAGTCTGCTGGACCCGTAGCGTGTACCCTTTGTAAGTGGTACGGATGTAATTGTTGCTCATGCAGGACGTCCAAGACGCTACTGTGACTAACTCGTTGACGGGCTATCTTCAATCCGATGCAGTACACCTTCTTCAAATTCGGGAGTGCGGCGTCGCCATGGAGCACCACAGTCTGCCTCCTCACGGTGAAGGTACCCGTTTCTCGCATCCGTAGTGTAACTTGGGCAAACAGTTTGTGCGATGGAGTGTGACGGTGTGGAAAACATTCGTGATATAGCCGGCTAGCAGCTCTTCCGTTACCTCCAACTTCGCCATGCACAAAGAGCATGTCTGTGTATTCCGCAAACGTGTACTGCACAATGTTTCCTCTATCGGTGATGCACAGGTATTGACTCGGTCTCACAGCAAAGAGGACAATAAGCGACATCTGGGGATCGTTTGAAGTAATACACGTAATCATGTCTACCCTGTTGCATACTAGGACAGGAAACTCTGAGACGTTTCTCTTGCCCTAAGCAGACGTTGACGAGGTACACATCTGAATTGAAATTGTCGTAGAACGGAAACGATACGATTCCGGACATGGGTTCCTATTCAAAATGTTCTGTACTCACTACCCTCTACATGTCCTAGAAGTTTGTAACGAGAATTTCCGACCACTCTGTATATGCAACGAAATCCCCAATCAGAGTATTCGTACTTCTGAAATATCTGCACTTGGCATATACGCATATGACATAATTTTCATGATGTACTCGCTAGAATGTCCCAGAAAGAAATCGCAAGTGACTATATACCGAGAACTGGAACGCATTTATTTATCAGAACCTTCAACTGAGGCGCAAGAAATACTTTGGGCGATGCCTTCTATTCAAGTCTCAGACATAAACGAAAAAAATTCATGGATTTGCTAACAAACTTACTCAACTATATGACAAATATGCCCCCGAAAGACGGGAAAAGTGAGATGGAAACTTGCACCTTGGTCAACTGAAGAACTTTAAAACAGCTCATGCGTCTCAGAAAGACTCTATGTTGGGCATACAAACTACGCCCCATATCAGAAAACACATATTACTTACAAGCAGAAGCACAACAGTGTTAGTCAAGCTGTGAGAACTCAGGCATCCCATCAACCGCCAACAGAAATAGACCGGCTATGCTATGCAGAAACCTTTGTGATCTTGGTAAAGCAAAGAAGAAGCTGGATACAGGGTGTCCAGAAAAGGACTTCCTGATTTCAAAATTAAATATCTCGAAAACAAAGATCGATAGAGGAATGCAGTAAACGGTATGTTTATTGTGAAAGCTGTAAGAAGTTTATATAGCAGTTTGAAATAATAGTTACAAAAGCTGCTAACAGATGGCGCTGTAATCGCCATACGTAATGCCTAGTATAAATAGTGATCCGAAGTCCAGAGCGATCAGTTCCACTATTGAAACGTGAAAGGAGGTTAGCGTACCGAAGGAAGAGATTAAAACCATGTACTCCATTGAACAACGCGTTTTTCTGGTGCTAGAGCACCACAGGTTAGAAGAGAGTCCTACGGCAACAAAGCGAAGTTTTCAAGCACAATTTAATGTTCCGAAAGGACCCGATGCGAAAACCATTCGTACGCTCTTCGCAAAATTTCAACGAACAGGCAGCGTAACTGATGATATAGTGGGGCATGTTGGCCGCAAGCAAACCGCAGTTACGCCTGAAAATATCGCCACAGTTTCTGGAATTATTCAGCGAAATCCAATGTCATCCGTCCGTAGAATTGCATCTGAAACTGGTTTGAAGCGTTCCAGCACGCAGAAAATACTGAGAAAGAGCCTACACATGTTTCCATTCAAAATTCAAACGCACCAAGCCATACCCGTACGAGCTGTGCAACAAAGGGCTGTCTTGGTAATCAGATGCTCACAATGATTGATAGTGAAGGATTTGATGTTGGCTGCATCTAGTTTACAGATGAAACACACTTTCACCTGAATGGATACGTGAATAAGCAGAACTGGCGATTTTGGGGTTCCGAAAAGCCATATTGGTGTGAAGCGAAACCCCTGTATTCTCCTAAGTTACTGTGTGGGCTGCAGTATGCAGCAGAGACATTATTGGCCCTTTTTCATTCGAGAAACGGTCACTGGTGCACTTTACGTTGCAATTTTGGAACAATTTGTTGCTACACAGCAAGCGTTAAAGGATCGACCAGGTACTGAATGGTTTATGCAAGATGGAGCCCGACCACATCCGACCGAACAAGTGTTTCGCTTTCTTGAGGAATACTTCGGGAATCGAGTCATTGCTTTGGAATATCCCAAATTTACTGATGCAGGCATCGATTGGCCCCCATATTCGCCGGATTTGACTCCCTGTGACTATTTTTTGTGGAGCACAGTGAAAGACATGGTCTACCCGAAGCATCCCGCCACACTGGACGAGCTTGAATCGGCGATCTCTGTTTCATGTGAATCCATTTCGGTTGCGACATTACGAAATGTGATGGCGAAGTTCATTCTTCGTTTGCGCCACCTCTGTAGTGCCAATGGTGAACATTTTGAAAACATTGTGATGTGATTGTTTGCAAAGATTGTTTTCATACGATTATTTCACTTATGTATGCTGATATGAGCTGTACAGCGTACAGCGCCATCTGTTAGCAGCTTTTGTAACTATTATTTCAAACTGCTGTATAAACTTCTTACAGCTTTCACAATAAACATACCGTTTACTGCATTCCTCTATCGATCTTTGTTTTCGAGATATTTAATTTTGAAATCAGGGAGCCCTTTTCTGGACACCCTGTATGATCCCACCGTCCCAGCCGATGAACTGAACTGGTACTTCACATTACTGTAACGTCTCTTAGCAAAAGACATATTATGTAATAAAGAGAAAGCATTGTGTGTCATGTTTTGTTCTTGTATATAATTATGTACTGTTTTTTTATTTAGATAAGGCCTGTGTCGACGAGTACTGAAACCGCCGCAGACGATACTTATTAAATATCAAACAAAGATGAGAGTATGTGACTAGTATAAATAGTACAGAACGAAAATTAATTTCTCTGTCGTCTTCTTGGAGTTACGTGAGTAGGAAGAGCCTGTGACGTTATATTCTACGCTTGCGTAGCATTCTTTTGTCAAGATTGAGAGAGGGACGCCATTAGACATAGCCTTGGAAAGGTGTGTAATAACTTGATTTGTTTAAATGTTTTGAACAGAGTTACTCAGTGAAACCTTGCATTATGATTTGTAATAAGCTTGCCTGGTGTTTTATCCCATCTGTTTAAGACATTTTCAGTTATTTAAATATTCGTGGTGCAGAGCTGCGCTACGAACGAACGAGCCGCTGCCGCGGCGCATTCAAACTGCATTAAATGAAATCAGTCATACCGCAAAGAAGCGGGCAGGTAATAGTGAACTAAAATTATTTCTTTCAGCTTTCGGAATTGCAGAGCAGAGCAGCAAATTTTACGATGTGTTTTACAGGTTGACGCGGGCTGCTGATAGTATATTACTAACAGTGTAAAAAGATAATTTACCTTCATAACATAAAAGAAATCTTGCTGTGCGTAGTTCTGGTCTGGCCAACCTTATAGTAAAAACATCTTTTTCTGTGACAATAGTCTCATGTTCTCGTGTTAGTCGTTGTACTTATTGGTGTTTTACTGTTAACAAAAATCCACTGCAAAATTTTGATGTTGAACAATCATTGCGTACTGTAACATCAGTATTGATAAAGAAGTAATTTTCATTAACCTTTTCAATAACTACAAAGTAAGGAAGATATGTTGAATTTTATGGCGAGTTACAGTAACGAAAAAATGTTCCTTTAATAGAAAGCCAGATCCAGAATAATAAGAACATAATATATTTTGTTTTGTTGAAAATTAATGACCCAAAGAAAGTCATAGCACAGCATCACTAAAAGGTATTTCGGGGCTCTTTTCGTAGCAACACATGTTATCTCATATATTAGTTGTTACGCGAGTAATAGTAAAACAAAGCAAATAGTAGAGCCAGCGAAATTATCTACAATCGCAATGGCACCACAAGAAACAGACTCATTGATTAATTTATGGGGTAAACGACTGTAGCTATGAAAAATTCTATCCAAAGAATTTACCTGCAATAATGTCAAGAAAGCGATCATGCATATCAGATCAGCATTTTCTGGACATGATGGCACCACAGTTCAAGTGATGCAGCTCATTATTGACCCACTACTGCCCATTATAACAGATACCTTCAACCACAACTTAATCAAAAGTGCTTTCCCTGAGGCCCGAAAACAGGGACTAGTGAAGCTATTACCTAAAAAGGGTGTGATTACCTACTTATTTGCATTTTTCCTCTACTGTCCAAGGTCTTAGAGTATAAGTCGTGGGACAAACAGAGAACAAGCACAATTTTGACAGTTGATTGATTTATGACCTTAACCTAATATTATACTAAGTGATTTATGGCCCTCTGGCAGGTGATGTATGATTCCCTGGGAATAATCCGTCCTTCTGAGGAACCCCCAAACTACTTTCCATCCCCCTTCCCCCAGCAGGACCACTCCCAAACCCTCCCTCTTTTCTTCCTCCAACACAAGAACAAATTTTGACAACTGTAAGTTAAACTGACTGACTGATTTGTGAGCCACTATCATTCGGGAAGTGGCAACAGAACGGGTATTCACGTTGGTGTGTAGAATGTATGAGACTGGCGATATACCATTGACATTTTGAAAAATGTCATCCACACAATTATGAAAATTGCAAGAGCCACCAAGTGCGAAAATACCGCACAATCAGCTTAACAGATTATGCATCCAAGTTGCTGACAAGAATAATATACAGAAGAGTGAAAAAGAAAGTTGACGATGTGTTAGTTGATGGTCAGCTTGGCTTGAGGAAAAGCAAAAGCATCCGAGAGGCAGTTCTGACATTGCAAACCTAAAGAAAAACCGAGACATGTTCATAAGATTTGTCAATCTGGAAAAAGCGTTCGACAATGTCAAATGGTGCAAGATGTTCGAAATTCTGAGGAAAATTGGGGTAAGCTATAGAGAGAGGAAGGTAGTACTCAACATGTACAAGAGCCAAGAGGGAATAATAAGAGTGGAAGAC